>NC_056725.1:597202158-597502158 GCF_019279795.1 Protopterus annectens | reverse complement strand
TTTTATAGACAACAGGACAAGCATGAAGGAGGAGATCACAATGAATATGAGGATGTTAGAGCATACCCTGAGGCACGGGATTTTCAGAAATACCCAAAGGACAAACATCCACCATATTCAGATACCTATCAGAAAGCTTACCCAAGGGGAAAATATTGGGACAGGAAAACTTACAACCGCTATTAATCTATGATAGTAATGTTGACAACAATATTGTTAATACTCTTATACACACAGCTGGTGACAATACTAGCCAATCTAACAATAATATAGATAATCAAGAAATTATTATTAATGGGAATATTCATTCCTATCATAATTTTAATATTTTTAACTATTCTAACATTAGCATTGATAAAGTACATTTTAATTTATTCGAGAAGGGTATGAAGTATATCCCTAATCCTAAATTTCAATTGGCAGAAGTTTTGATTGATTTTAAAAAATATATCAGGAAAATTAATTTAGATGTTTTCCTTAAAGACAAGAAAAAGGATAATAAATGTGGAGATGAAAATGTTAGATCTTCTCTTGCAGTTAAAAGTAAATTTACACCAGTTAATCACCCTATCATTGATATTTTTGATAAAGTTGTAACCAGGGAAATATATAGTGAGTATACAAATTTGAACAAAACAACAAATATTGAGAATTTGACATATGATGAAACAACACTATTACACACATTAAGAAACGACTCTACCATACGTATAATGAAACCAGACAGGGGGGGGGGGGGCATAGCTATTTATGACAATATGATGTACACCCAGAAAATTTATGATATTTTATACTCTACAGGTAATTATGAAACTATTTCAGTCAATGAACTACATATAGCTTATCAACGAATAGCTTCTTACATTGAAGAGTATTTATTAGAAGGGAGAATTTCGGATGAAATATACAATTTTATTAAAGTGATACATCCTAAGGTGGCCACTTTGGTTGGCATACCCAAAACACATAAAGATTCACAAGACCCCCCCCTTGAGGCCTATCGTATCTGGTAGTCATTCTAAAACTTTTCCAATAGGTAAATTTATAGATATAAAATTAAAAAAAATATATATACAATTATAGAACACATTGTGAAAGATTCGTGGTGTTTTCTCTCCAAATATCCAGTACATGAAATAATCAGTGGAAGTTCAATGTATATTGTTACAATAGATGAAATTGACCTTTTTTCGTGCATCCCCAAAGAGGAAGGGCTGGAAGCATTCACTAACAGCTTGATGAGACACACTGACTTAGACTGGGATACCATTTGTTTGATTTCAGAAATGATGTCCTTAGTTTTGGATAACAACTTCATTTATTTTGAAGGTGAGTTTTTCAGACAAACCAGGGGCGTAGCAATGGGGGCAGCTTGTGCCCCCATCTACGCTAACCTGGTTATGCTTAATTGGGAAGACAGTATGCTATTCAAGAGTCAACATTTTAAGAATGTTAAATACTACTCAAGGTTCTTGGATGACATTCATATGTTATGGCAGGGTGACGAGATTGATTTGTTGGAATTTATGGTATATATTAACAATAGTAGTGATTACTTGAAATTTACGCATTCCTGTGATTCTAAAGGATTGCCGTACTTAGACACATATATATTACATGATGAAGGAAAAGTGTCCTCTAATATACACAGGAAATCAACCTTTTCCAACAACTATTTAGATTATACTAGTTGTCACCCTCCAAAAGTGAAATACAATGTCTTTAAGGGTCAGTGTATTCGAGCAGCTAGAATGGTGTCCGACAAGGACAAACTGCTTAAAGAACTTGAATACATTAAAAAACTTTTTGAACAAAGAAGGTACCCTTCTGATATGATGGATGATGTATTGGCTTATGTTATTGGAAATTGGGGTACTAAATATAAACCCTTATTAGGTTCAGGTGAAATACATAATTATTTTATAAAAAATGATTCTATTTTGAATGTAGAGGGGGTACACTCTAATTTCCATAGAGCATGTATAGTACCTTATAATTTGGGGGGCAGATCAGATCAAGCGGATTATAAGTAAGTTCTGGTACTTGATCAGCAGTGAACCAGTGCTAGTCAAAATATTGGGTACCAAACCTAGATTCGTTTACAGAATGGGTTATAATTTAAAGAAATTATTTGAACAACATAAAGTCAAAAAACCAAGTAGATTTGGAAGTAGAAAATGTGGTTCCTGCAATCAGTGCAGGTACATGTCCAGAGATAATAAAATCTTATTGCATAATGGGCATAGGAGCCTAATTATTTGCAAGGACGGTAACTGCAACACCAAACAAGTGATTTATCTGGCAAAATGTGAGGTCTGTACGGCATTTTATGTCGGTAGGACTGAACGATGCTTGAAAAAACGTATATACAATCACATATATTGCATTAGGAATAAGGATAAAACCAATGCCTTATACAGGCACATAGAATTGTATGGAGAGAAACACACGTTTAAATTCACCATTTTAGAAGTTATCCGTAATGACCCTAGGGGTGGAGACCTTAAAGGACTTATGGCATTCCGAGAGACATGGTGGAAGTTATATCTTGATGCCACTAGTCCACCAGGGTTAAACGATTTTATATCAACTAAATCCCTATTATTTTGAACTATTATGAACAACTGATTTTATTTTGATGATAGTGACATTATCAGTTTCATATGTAACAAAGCATAAAGTAAGTATGTCAATAATCTATTATTAATTATGAATTATTTTTATGCTAATTAATTTTTATGCTAATCAAGTTTAAGTGCAATAACAACTTTTAATTTTTTTAAATAAGTTAGTATTAAATACTTAGTTTTTGTTCAACTTACACATTTTTAATATTACCTCATATCCCTTCTCGAACTAATTTGAATCATAATTGAGTTCATAATTTATATTATAATTTTATATTTAACAGTTTAATAGGCTAATATATTTATACATTTTGATTACTATATATTTATTATATAATATTTAATTTTTAAAATGTTATTTATTATTGAGTATTTAGTAAATATAACATTTAATATAATCATAAAACAATATTTTATATAGGTATATATATTTAATATTTATGATGTTTATCCATTTCCACTTTACAATATGTTAAAATAAATTGTCATCACAATGTTTACAAGATTTTTATTAAATTTATTAAGTTCATTATTTTATTGTATTCATCAGATGGAATATTAGAATACAAAGGAATAAGTAAAATATGCTTATACTACAATTCATTAATTACAAGTTATTAATTATTTTTCATAGTAAGTTCAAGGTTTTTAATAATTAGTACATATGAATTGTTGATATCATTTTTACAAACATAGGTATTGTGTGTTATAAAGTCTATGAAAGTTGTTTGATTTATTCCAATGTATGTATATATTTATTCCAATGTATATATCGAAGTCGGAACGCATTTAATGAATTTGTATACATTTGTGAGGTATATTTATGAGCTTATAGCAAAGCACACTTGTACAGGAGAGATATACACTGCATTTTTAGTGAGATGTGTAGGTGATTGATTTAGTTACGCTGATAAATGTTGTACTATTACTTTAAACATCGTTAATTTTTTGGCGCCAAATAATTTATTTAAACTGAAGGGAGACAGTTCTCAACAGTTCTGATGAAGACCAGAAACGCTGGTTGAAAGCGCTTAACTGTTGGAAGTTTTTGGCGTCCAGCATAGTTATTTTTTTCAAATTTTTTTGATATTTTGTATGGTTCGTTGTCCTATTGTTTTCTGTTCGTGTACTGTCACATTTTTACTTTTGGATATCGTCCTAGTTCGTTCTTTGTGGCGTTATGTGGATACATTAAATCGTTGTTTTACCATATTCCTTGTGGCGGCTGGTGACTTTTAAGCTTATTGGTGAAACCGGAGTCTGTTTATATTATGGAGAGGGTAGAAGATGAATAAATCTTTTTACCCTGTCTATCCATAAATCTACTCTCTCTGTCTGTAGGGAAGGTAGCTGCCTGGATGATTTGTCTGCAGAAACTGCTACAACAGCAGGGTCTGTTAGAAAGGTTTCTGAAGAGAAACTGAGATTGAGAGAGAACTTTATAAAACCTATCAGGTGTCTTGGAAGCTGGGGGTTGAGACTCAGGAGCCTGGGAGGCTGCCTGGAAGGCATCCAGAAAGGCTGGCTGCACAGGAGGGACAGCAGAGGCGGAAGGCTGGTCCATTTACAACAGTTCAAAATACCCTCTTTTAGTGTCAGAAATATCTGAAACATCCCACTGGAAATGTCTCATTAAATTGTTAGTGTCCCCAAAAGAGAATTCTTCACCAAGGGAATCAGGAGCCAAGGAATCCTCCTCTTGGGTAACAAAATCCTTAGGAGATTCAATTTGAGATGAATAAGAAAGGGATTCATCAGATGAGGAGGTGTCCTCTTCAGATTCAACCAAACAGGGGACAGAGACAGGAGGTTGAGTTTGCTGAAAAGCCTGTAAGGCCTTGAACAAGTTTAGGGAGAAAACTTCCCAGTCAGTAGAATGTGGAGTAGCAGAGTGCTTAAGCTTCTGTTTTCTCTTAAGAGGGTCTGGAGATTTAGCAGGACACATGGCTGAGGGAGTGGTAGGAAGGGGAGCAGAAGGCCTATCAAAATCAGGGAGCCGTGGTTCCCTGTTGCCATCAGGCCCTGATGGCTCACAAACCTCAGCAGACCTACCGAGGGATTTCTGCCAAACCAGTGTCCAATAAGGTTCCTGGCTCGGAAGGTAAATCTGAGATCTGAGGAGTCTCCAGGCTCTCACTCACCTCAAGAGACTCAGCAGATGTCTGAGGTGCAGAAAGCGTTTCAGTCCTAACTCTCTTGGCCTTCTTTTTAGGCAGCTCATCTGATGGACCTCCCACACCCTCCATACCTAATGCCAGGCGTCGGAGCCTCTGATTTTCTAAATATATTTCCAAGGAAGCTAAATGATTTCTATGGGTCTTAAGGACAAAGGATTGGCAAATAATACAGTTCCTGTAATCGTGCTCTTCTCCGAAGCAAAAAAACACACTGGTCGCGAGTGTCCTTGTGTGGAATCTGTCTTCCACAAGAACACTTTGCCCTTCCCTAGAATTCATGAAAAGCTGGAATACAATAAAATGCCAACAAGTAAGGCAAGAATAAATCAACTTACCTGTAAGCAGGCTGAATGAAAACAAACATATGGAAAACATCTCTAGCTGACGATCAGACATCTGACAATCTCTGCGGCAGGAGACTTCTGATTTGTGTACAGGCAGGCATCACATTTATAGCAGACTTCGGTTTATGGCACTAGCATGCTAAGTAACACATACCCCTTACTGAAGACTTTGGTATACCGGCTGGATGTACGGCGCTGCAGGCAGCCATATCCCTACTGCATTGAATACTGCAACATGACAACAGAAGGATATTACACAATGTTCTTCATGTTTCACTGCTGCAGTCATTACATTTGGGTAATCTGCTGGCAGGTTGCCCTCAGTTGGCCTGAATTCCAAAATCTTGGGTCCTGCTTCGGTTGCTGTCTCCTCTTCCATGACGTCAGGTCGTCAGGGGTATAAAACATGCAGCTGACGCCATTTTCTTTAGTCTTTCTTGCTGCGTGGTGCCCGAAGCAGAATCATTTTGCAAGTGCCAGTCGGCCGACTACCGAAATATTCAAGTTTGAGTTTCAGAACCGAAGTCTTCACTAAAGCTAAGTTCCCCGTTGGGGAAACTTTTTTCTTGCTCCATACCGATGTCAGAAAAAGTTAATAATTGTATTACTTGTGGGAAGCAAATACCTCATATAAGGATTTCCATTTATACTGTATTCCTTGCCTAGGCCCTGATCACAACGTGCCTGGCTGTCGGTTTTGTGCTAGATTTAACCAACCCACTATTAAGCGTCGGTATATTTTTGTCTCAAAGTATTTTGGAAACAAATTTAACTACCCAGAAATGTCGTCTGATAGCAATCCGACTAACGGAGTACATAAAAAACACAAAGAAAAGGACAGAGAAAGGCAGTCAAGATCCAAAACAGACAACGGTGCTTCTCCTAAGCCAGTCGCCGGTTTTCAGTGAGACACTTTCACAGCCCCTAATACCCGCTACCTTCGAGTCGCAGGCCTCTACCGACATCCATGTGGAGTCTGGCATGCCGCAAGATACTCAAGGTATTGGACTGACGGATGTATCTCCCTCGGATGGGTCCGGTGCCGCTCAGTAGGCATCGGCTTCTGAGGGTGTATTCAGACCTCAACATTTGTATATCAAACCGATGACAGCTGCAAAAACAAAGACAAAAGCAACTTCTAAAACTAAAAACCGATGCATGAGCCACGTGCACAGGCCTCTATGCCTAAAAACAGATGATCAAAATGGCTGAAGACCTTATTACCTTGATCAGGGGTACCCATCCCCCTCCAGATAAGAGGCCTAGGTAAGATACTAATTATGAATCTTCAGATCAGGTTTCTATTTCTTCTGATTCCTCTTCTGATCAGGAATTATATATACCTCCCTATGAGGATTCTGATGTAGAGGAGTCTATACCATCTGCATCTCCTCCTAAGGATTATTCATTTGGAGAAACCTTGCATACTTTGAGGGAGCATTTTCACTGGGAGAGTCAAGATTTCTCAGAATCAAAAAAGAGGCTCAGGGATTTCCTCCTTCTCCCTCAGCACAAGCCTTTAGCCATTCACCCTGTTTTAGACATTGTGGATGATGTGTTTTTGGAGTCAAGCTTGTCCCCTGACTCCTTACCTCTGGCTCCCAGTAAGCCTGACAGATATTACAGGGTCCCTGACTCACATACATTTCTATTTAGAAACCCTGCTGCTGATCCTGAAACTATTTCACAGGGTCCAAAGGGAGTTAAGGCCTCAACAGCAAAAAATCCTACCCACTCTGACAGAGATTCAAGGGCACTGGACAGATGGAGAAAAAAGGTTTATACATCTGCAACCTTGGCAATCAGGGCCTTAAACTGTCAGTTTCATATGCTTAAGTATCAACATGTTATGGGATTGCTGAAACAGAAAATGATGTTGATTTCTGAATGTGCAGAAAGTAAAGAATTGCAGGAATTATTGCATGCAGCCGAACAGGTTAGAAAGCATACTTTGCAATCTGGTTATGACTCCTTAGAGGCGTCCTGCAGGGCCGCAATTACTGGATCTGTGATTAGGAGGCATGCCTGGCTAAAGGAACAAAATCTGTGTGATCATGTAAAAGCAAAATTGCTAGATGCACCGTTACAGCATGATACTCTGTCAGGTATTAAGGCAGAAGAGGTTTTAAAGAAAATGGAAGACAAAGCTAAGTCTATGTAAACTGTTAAAGACTTCTTACAAGTGCAGCCACCAAGATTCAGTAGACACTGGCCTACAAAAAATTGGTCCTTTCCTGTGTCAGAGCTCAAAAGGGCAAATCCAGACACCTTAAGGGTTCCAAATACCAGGCGCAAGATTCATACAGGTCAAAGCAATGGGGCGCTTCTACCTCCAAATCTGGAGGAGATAAAGTGCAAACCTACAGAAAACAGTCTCAATGACTTCCCTCTGCCTGTACCAAGCACTTATCTTTTGGCAGCACCCTTAGGGGGAAAATTAGCACTTTTTGCTCAAAATTGGCAGTTAATAACACAGGACAAATGGGTACTAAACATAGTATCACAGGGATACAGATTACATTTCCACACTCTGCCAATGGCAAACGGTTGGCCAGATCTGCCCACAAATCAATGGGCAGAGGCACAGAAACAGGTTACATTCCTCATGGATATGGGGCCATTCAACCAGTACCAGAACAGGAAAAAGGACAAGGTTTTTACTCAAGACTGTTCTTGGTACCCAGAAAGGACAAGGCCTGGCAGCAAATACTGGATTTATAGATTATGAACACATACCTGGACTTTCTAAAATTCAAAATACTGACTTTGCAGCAGCTTCTGCCCATGTTGGGCAAGAATGCTTGGCTGGTGACATTAGACCTAAAAGAGGCATACCTGCATGTCCCAATAAGACAATCGTGCAGAAGATACCTCAGTTTCAAGGCTGGGTTAATGCATTACCAATTCTCTGCACTGCCCTTTGGCTTACCTACTGTGCCCAGGGTCTTTACAAAGTGCATGGCACCAGTAATTGCATTTTGCAGACAAAGTAGTATACAAATACATCCTTACACTTGGACGACTGTCTCATTCAAGCAGAGAACAAGGACATTCTTCTTCAACACCTGGCGTTTGTGAAAAGGCTTCTAACATACCTAGGGTACACAATAAACTAAAAGAAATCACAAATGGTACCCTCTCAAAAGATAACATTCCTGGGTGAAAGCTTGAACACAACTGCCCAAATGACTTACCTCATGCCAGACAAGCAAAGGCAACTAACTACTTACTTCAAACTGATGGCAACAAAAACCCAGTTATCTGCAAGACAAATTCTGCAGGCTTTGGGCTTCATGGCATCCTGCATCCTACTGATTCCATATGCAAGACTGCATATGACGAAATTTTAATGGTACCTAAAAAGTTTATGGAGTCAACATTCTCACAGTCTGGAAACAATGATTCCTTTCATTCCTTGCCTACAACAGGAGTTTCTATGGTGGGCAAAGGCATGTCACCAAAACATGGGACGGGCCTTCACTCTACCCCCCTGCCAGCCAAACCTTAACAGATGCACCAGACTGTGCCTGGGGGGCCCACATGGCAGGAAGATGCATAATGGGCATATGGACCCCAAAACAAATGCATCTACATATCAACCAGAAAGAGATGCTAGCTGTTCAAAATGCCCTAACAGCCTTCAAGAACTTACTTCATCCAGGACTACTACTGATAAAGACGGACAATACCACAGTCATGTGGTATAGAAACAAGCAAGGGAGCACACACTCATACCCCCTTTGCAGATTAGCCATGGCACTGTGGGACACAGCTTTGACCTACCAAATACATCTTCAAGCTCAATTCCTGCCAGGAAAGCAAAATACTCTGGCAGACGATCTAAGCAGCGTGATAACACAGAAATGGGGGAGGCCCAGACATAGATCTATTTGCCTCCCCTCAAAATTATCAATTGAAAAGATTCTGCACAAGGACTTATCACAGACAAGCATTGGAAGTGGACGCCCTATCCTTCAGTTGGAAAAACCTATCAGTTTACGCCTTTCCACCTCTGCCTCTTCTTCCCAAGGTCCTCCTAAAAGTCAGACAAGAGAAACCAAAGATGATACTAATTGCCCCGGACTGGCCCCGCCAATACTGGTACCCAATCCTAAGGAACTTGTCTCAATACCCAGCTTGGACCTTACCTCAAACACCTCAACTACTGCCCCAGCAAAACAATCAGATCCTGCACAATCAACTCCAGACACTGAACCTGGCAGCATGGCTGATCAAGTAGTTATACAAACACCACCTCTCAGTAAAGCTGTGATGGATGTCATCTTGGAAGCCAGAAGGCCTAGTACTAGAAATCTTATGCTGATAAATGGAAGAGATTCTGTGCTTGGAATCAAGCACAAGGAACTGATACAGCAGAACCAAATATTCCTCAGATATTACAATACTTAACTGAGATGCTTGACAAAGGCCTATCTTTCTCATCAATTAAAACCCATGCCTCTGCCATTTCGGCTCATTACAATACAGAGCCACCAATCTTTTCTTATCCTTTACTAAAGCAGTATCTTAGAGGAGCCAAAAATTTAAGGCCTCCTAGAAGATCACCATTACCTACACAGGAGCTCAATTATGTGTTGGAAAAGCTCACCATGCCTCCATATGAACCAGCTCCTACCGCTGATATAAAGTTTGTATCATGGAAAACAGCTCTGCTACTAGCAATTACTTCAGCAAGAAGAGTTTCAGAGCTACAGGCCCTCATGGCTGTAGAGCCTTTTATCATATTTTACCCAGACAGGGTGTCACTGAGGACAAATCCTACATTTATGCCTAAGGTGGTTTCCAGTGTGGCTCTTAACCAGACAATTCATCTGCCAACCTTTTATCCAAATCCGCAGAACAAGGGGGAGATAATTCTGCATTCCTTGGATGTACACAGACAGCTAAGATTCTACTTGAGCAGGACTAAAGCTCTAAGAAAAACTGAGCAATTACTAGTGACATATGCTGCAGGATCAGAAGGAAAGGCCATTTCAAAGCAGACAATTTCAAAGTGGATAAGCCACTACATCCGTTTCTGCTACTTACACCATGGTAAACCTGTGCCCAAGGGCATTAGGTCTCATTCCACCAGAGCTGCAGCTACTTCAGCAGCCTTTCTCAGAGGAGTACCAACCAAAGACATTCTAGAGGCTGCTGCTTGGAGTTCTGTTCACACCTTTACAAGGCATTATCATTTGCCTCTCTACTCTAAACCAGGGCAGGCTTTGCCACTGCAGTTCTGCAGGGCTTTATAGCTGCACCTAATGCTGTTTAGCTCCAGCCTCCCAACCATAGCTTTGGGATTCTACCCAAATGTAATGACTGCAACAGTGAAACAGGAAGAACATAGTACAGTTGTGTACACTTACCATAAATGTAGATGTTCGAGTGTATTCACTGTTGCAGTCCAGGTTACCTTCCCACCATCCCCTTGTCATTCTGGAGTTTATCTTTCCTTCTCTATCTTCTACATCCTATGTGGTGCATTTGCTTGTAGATGAAGGTAATGTTTATATTGATGTATATATATATATATATATATATATATATATATATATATATATATATATACACACACACACACGCACATATATATTTTTGCTACCTTTTTGGGGGCACCTGACATTTGGGGCAAGAAAAACTAAAGAAAATAGCGTCGGCTGCATGTTTTATACCCCTGACATCATGGAAGAGGAGACAACAACCGATGCAGGACCCAAGACTTTGGAATTCAGGCCGACTGAGGGCAACCTGCCAGCAGATTACCCAAATGCAATGACTGCAACAGTGAATACACTCGAACATCTACATTTATGATAAGTGTACACAACTGTACTTAATGCATGTTACTCCCGTGTAGCTAAGAAATATTCTGTAATTGACAAGTTTATATTAATAGACAGGATAGACATCTAGTAAATTATAAAGAAATCTCCCCCATAATATAATCAGTCATGCCCAAATAACAATAGATTTAAGGGAAGACAAGAGAATCAAATCCAAATAGAAATTCCACATAGTTTGAACAGTGGTGTTCAAATACTCCTAAAGATGGGATGCTCAAGCAACAGAAAGGTTAACTTCCACTTGGGATAGGCAGAAAGAGGAATGGAAAGCAATTCTTGTTTTTGCATAAAGAAAAAAGGGAGGAGGAAGGAGGCCATTTGAAAAAGTTAAAAAAATGGTTGACACAACTGCAGAAAAATCAAGCTATGGGAATAGTGGGTACAAACAATATTGAAATTTTGAGGGCCCATTAACAGACGCAGGTGATATTAGAAAGGGCAAGGGAGTACAAAAGTAAAGCATCGAGAAACACTTCCTAGGGATCTTGTTGAGGGTGCTCAGAACTCTAGCACTAAGGCTATGGCAAAGCAAACTGGAAAGGTGGGTATTCAAAATAAGAGATGGGATTAGCAAAGAAATACAAAAATAAATAAGAAAAAGATAAGAAAATTTTCATAAGTACTTTCAGGACCTTTACTTGGAACAAAAGGAGGAGAAAATGAGGAAGAAATAGAACAATATTTGGATACACTAACTATTCTCGAAATGACTTGAACAATCAGACAAACCAATGCAATCAATCACATTAGACAAATTGGACTAAAGAGTGAGTGAAATCTAAGGAGAAATCTCTTGGGCTATATGGTCTGCCTCTACAAATATAACTAAAAGGAGCAAATGTGCTAAAGGAAATGCTTGTTAAAATTAATGAATGAGGTACTGGGAACAAGAACAGCTGACCACATAGGAGGATACAGTAATTTTGGCCATTATAAAGCCAAGGAAATATGAATTAAATCAGAGTTCATATAGACCAAAATCAGTCCTAAACCAAGACTTTAAGATATTTATGGCTAGTAAAGATTATTTATTTATACACTTTTGTTTTCAAGGGTAGAGCGCTAATCTCCACAGACCTTTTTCAGATTCAGCCCAGGAACCGTGTCTAGTTAAGTGACTTGTTCAGAGTCCCACAGTTAGGCAATGAAGACTGAGGCAATCAAGCCTTGCACCACTGGACCACAGGAAACAGCTCAATAACAGCTCCTTAATCCTCTAAGTCAAGCCTAGTGAGCCCACAAATCACAAAGATCAATGTGACTGCTAAAGGAAAACAGACATCTGATAATGTAAATAAAACGTTTGTTACTAATCCAAGAAGCGCAGCAAGCTAGTCAAGATGCAGTCATACCATTTGATGCAGAGAAGGCATTTGATACTGTAAAGTGCAAATATTTACTCAGCTATTAAAAAAATCCAGATTCCCAATGACTTTATAATATTACTTAGATATTTAGGTATTAAGAAAATTCAGATTCCCAAGGATTTTATAACAAGACTTAGAAATATTTATACAGGAACTAATGCTATTATTAAAATAACTGCAGATCTGTCCTTTCACTTTTCCAAAGGGGAACTAGACAAGGCTACCTACTGCCAAGTACTGTTTGAAATTTATCTAGTGTCACTAGCAATTAAAATAAGACAATCAGCTATTCCAGTGATGAAACTGAAACCAAATAATCAAAACTTTCTTTATAAGCAGATGATTTATTATATTTAACTCAACCAGAAATTTGTGTGAACAAGTTACGCCAACTTATGGAATAATTTGGAAAATACTTGGGATATAAAATCAATATAACAAAGACCCAAACAATAGCCACTGACTACATTCCCCCACCAATCCAGACAGAAAATACCTTCAACTATTTAAAACCAAAGTAGTGACATACCTGGGACAACAATTAGGACCGACATGTAAGGCATCAATCAAGCAGATCCATGTTAAAATTAAACAGAGACTGGTGGAGTGGGTGAAGCAATGGAGGATATACTGATGTACAGCTAGATCACCAAGATACAAGCACTGCTGATGTTTGCTCTCCCAATGTTTTACAATTTTCAATCTCTTCCCCTAGATCCAGGGAGATGGTTCTTTAGAGATGTTAAGAATATATTATCAGTCTTTACATTGGTGACTTCTAAGTCTAGATTTTCCTGGGACAGGATGACAACGTCAAGAGAATACTGAGGCCTGGCCATTCCAGACCTGTGGGCATTCTGGAGGGCCTCACAACTTGCAGTCTTCTTGGTGTGGGAAGTCAAAACCGAGAAACTTAGCTAGGTGGAAATAGGGACATCACATGTAAAACAAGTTCCCTATGACCCAGATTGTGTATTAGGCCACCCGACATGACACGTTTTTTTTGGAAGGAAATCAGACAAGAAACAAGTTGGGTGATGCCATCATGTAGGACTTTTTGACAAATTATAAAGTTGTGTCCCAATAAATGTACCACACACATTATGCAAGAACAAACGCTACAAAGAAATCCAAATAACCATCACAAGATAAAGTAGTGCCATCAGTTGTGGAAGGCCCACCCAAGCTTTTATAACTTGCAAGATATTTAAAAATGAGTATTTGAAAAGCCAGGATTTATTTAGGACATATAAAAGATTAATTAAATGTTTACAGGTTAATTATTAGAGGAAGACAGATAAATGCAGAAAGTTTGGGGCTAGAAAACTATTTGCTTGAACTACAAAAAATAAAAGCCCCTCCCAAACAAAAAAAAAAAAAAAAAAATCCAGAAAATACAAGGAGATAAAGGAAGTAAAAAGAACCTCTGCTGGGAAGAAAAATTGGGAAACAGACTGCTCATAGATACTGGAAAGATATTTGATAATTTTGTTTACTGTGTGAGATTACAGCCATCTTGCTTAGGGGAGGGTAAATAAGTTGAGTAAATTCCGCATAGTTGGGTGGAAATGCTTGCATAAATATTTTTACATGCTGGAGAGACTGAGTAAAATATTCATAGGAACGGAGAGGGACTGTAGGAAGTGTGATAATGAGTTTTGGTCATGGCTACACATATTTCAGGACTGCTGTAAATTAATAGTACAATAGAAGGCAGCCGACAGTCCTTGGAGTAAAAGCTCCGTAGTAAAAATAAGAACAATAAATAAAAATATATCAAGTCCCACTACGGAGCTACCACAGTACACGTTGCTCTAGGCAGAAGTCTATAACATATAACAATATCTGATACAATAAAGAAAATAAAACTATAAACGAACAATAAAAAATAACTCAGGTTTATTTATAAATATATTAGAGGTAAGCGCTTTCACTTAGGAGCTTCTTCAGACCTTATAACAATGCTAAAACCACAGATGATATACATATATAATAGTGAATAAGGAAACAATTACAATCAATCAACTAATCAAATGCTCTTAAATAAATATAACCATAGTATACCTATGGCCTATAAACATCACGTATACAGATGAAAACAACTAAAACAAACAAAAAAAAAAAAGTAAAACAATACAACTTTGTAAATAAAAACAAATATAATACTCATCACAAAAAACACTCTAACCTCAAAAATATATATATATAACAATAAATAAACTCATTTCATTTATGCAGCCTCCTCCTTTTCAAAGCGGGCTTAATGGACGCCCTCTCATTCAAGCCCCTTCCCCTATCTGCTTTCAGGTTAATAATCCAGCAGGTTTCCCTGTATTCAGTGTATGTTCTCACATCACCTTCCCTTATACTTATTCCTATCGCTTCAATAACCCTAAATCTAAAAGTGTGATGTGGTCCTTGATCACTAACATGCTTAGAAAGTGCATTATTAGGGGAATTTTTTCTTATATTATACAAGTGTTCCCTGATTCTGTCACGTAATATTCTGTTGGGTTTCCCTACGTAAAACGCCCCACAGAAGTCACACTCAGCTAAATAAACCACATGTGGAGTCATACAATTATGAATACCCCTAAAAAAGTATTTTTTACCTAAATCTGGATGACAAAATCCTTCTGTAGTATTAATATAGCTACAAAAATTATAAGAACCACAAGGTTCAGTATGACCAAAATCCACCTTTTCCAGACAGTTTGTACATAAAAGTCTTTTCAAATTTTTTTTGATTTTTAAACCTAAATCTGGGGATGTCACCAACTATATTCCCTATGCTTTCATCAACTAATAAGATGGGCCAAAAATGTTGGAAGAGTCTGGTAACATGACTAGTATCACTAGAATAATACATAGGAATCTTTGTAACCTTCATTTTACTGTCACCTACTACATTATCAGATAGGCTATGTGGAGAACCTGGAAAAAAAATCACTTACAAAAAGTGAGTAAGAAACACTGACTGGGGAGAGTTCTGCAGCGGTTTAGCAAAAAAACAATGCAACCTCCAGACATGGTTTCCAGTACCTACAAGAAGATAAAAGACATCTGCACACAGACAGTGATATAATATTCGAAACAATGATGGAGTATATCTATACAAACAAGAAAAGGCTGAAAAAAATGGAAGAAGCTTTAAACAAATATTCAGATGAGGTGATAAAGCTGCAAAAATCACAGGCTGAAATGAAGGCTGGCTGAATATCAGACTGCTCAGGAAGAGATGTTTCAAAAAATAATAGAACTAGAGGACAGAGCACCTACGGAAAACTTGAGATTTTCAACTATACCAGAGAAGCTGGAAGGAATAGACTGCATTAATTTTATGAAAGCACAAATAAGCAACTGGACTGGTATTCCACAGCAGGAGTTAATTGAAAAGGCACATCATGTGTATGCTCCAAACCTGGCTATGAGAAAGCAACCTAGACCTTTAATATTAAAGATGCAATCCTACCAGCAGGAGGAATTGATTCTGACAAAACAATGGCAGGACGACAAAATACTAACAGTGGGAGACAGCAGTGTGTTTGTGGAGAATGAATACTCATTGTACCATGGAGAAGAGGAGTAAATTCATTCCACTAGTCAGAGAATGTCGAGACTGAGGTGTGAGATTCAAACTACTGTACCTAGCTGTCTTCAAGATATTCTTCCCTGGAGGGATAAAATCATTTTTTGATAAATTACATGCTAAGGAGGAAAACACAAAAGTTTGTCCACCAAAAATTGAGCCTTGAAACAGGAGGAGATTTTGCCTCTTGTTGCTCTGGTAATAAAGACCATAGAGAGACTGTACCTGTGAAACCTTTTCCAATGTTTCATTGGAAAATGTTGGGGAGAAGGAAGGGAGCACGAGTGCTGACTAGAAAAATCGAAAGTACATTGGAAATAAAGCAGAGAGGGGATTTGAAAGATGGAGATAAACAATAATAAAACCAGTAACTTAATATGAGATTACAGTGTAATCATTATATTTGTGAAATATGACAGAACAAGAAAATTTGGAAATACTAGACTTTTCAGAATTTGCTGGACTTGTGGGGTACTCAAAGTATATGCCCTACTTCATGTCATTAATATTTGGAAAATATTTTGGGGAGGGGAAGAGAGGGGAGAAAGTTAACTAAGTAAAGGAAACATTTTTTTCTTAATACTGTTATTTTTGTGGTGTACTGTTTTCGTTGCATGCTATAAAGTAACGTTTTCTCAGTTAGTTTTAAGTGTAATGGGGACTGTAAATAGGTGTTGCTATTCTTTTCTTTCTTTATTTCATTTCTCCATTTTCTCTTTCTTCTTGTTCACTTTTAAGACATGTAGGAACTACAATGTAAAAAAAAAAGCCTGGTTAAAAGAGCATGCCAAAAGAAAATTATTGTGCTTTTTTTCATTCTTGCATGGAGGGGATGACTGGATTAAAGACATTAGATTGATTCAGCAACAAGTGTTAAGAGAAAGCAAGTAAATGAAAAAAGAATATTGAATATTATGAGGCTTTTTTCTAGCAAATGAATATATGCTTAGTTGCAATTCTGTATCTGGCTGTCATGTTTCCATAGAAACAATCTGATAAACAGAAACTGACTGACTGACTGGTTCTCATGTGTTCATGGAGATAACCAGTGAAGCCAGAAACTAAGAACAAAAACAATAGGGATGACCCAGAAGAACAGTACAATGACCAGCAACCAGTTTATAGCAAAGAAAAAGCAGTCAAGCGCTTTTGTCTAGCTTAAAGACTTCATCAGAACTGACATAATCAGCAAAAGCCAACACTTAAAAACCCACATCCAAAAGTCATGTGATACCACTGACCAATGAAAAATTAAAAAAAACTTTTGAAAAATTAAAAACACAAATATCTAACTCTCTTAATTACCTAATGACAAAAACATAAAAATTATAGTCTAATAAAAACAGTGATATAAACACAATGTAACTTTAAAACAAAAGTTATGTTAAATTAAAACAAAAATCAACCCTCTAAATTCTTAAGCTTCAAAAGTGGTTAAAGTTACAGATTCTGCTTTCACTTCTATTAGTCCCACACCCAGTCCATGACTATTTTTCTACCCAGCATGTCAAGCAACTCTTCTTTTATAACTCACTTATCACTACCTCTGAACTTAACTGTAAAATTTATTCAGCAATATGCCTACAGTTTTTCAGAATGTTTTATTGCCAATATGTTTTTTTTTTCTTTCTGCACTTTTTATCAAAATAAATGCAACATACACAGTACCCTTACCCACGTGCACAAGCAATGCAATTTCTTGTATCCTAAGGCTAAGTGGATGGAGCACAATACACAAAGAACAGCTATCAAATGATTCAGTTACCTTTCCAATATACCACATCTTTAAAAATGTCCTTCTATCATCATACTTCTCAACCTCTTAGTGAAAGAAATATGGACAAAGCCTAACATAATGATGGGACTAAGACCCAAAAACAAGGTCAGAATTTAAATACTACTGTTATAAACTTGGAAAGTTGCTAGATTAACAGAAATTGTGCTAGCATGCATTTTCTGAAGGATATGAAGTGTGAAATCCAATTGTATGTCATTATTTAGTGACTTCAATCCTCGGTGAATTGCCAGAACAACACAAATCTTATGAGGAACAGACTAACAATATGAGGAATACCATCTAGACATTCTGTGAAAATCTGGATGATTGAGAGGTATGTTCTGTCTTGTTTATTTAAAAAAAAAAATTCTACTCAGCAGCCCTAAAGGATCTGTATCAATGCATTACTTACTTCCATGTCTTACTCTATGGCACCGTTATTACAAGTAATGTCCTGACCTCGCTATTTCTAGTAGGCAAATCAGACTATTTTTCTTTGTAAAATTCCTTTATTGGTATCATCATACACTTCCTCGCGGAGACATTAGTCTATTTCACTCCACAGAGCTTTAGTCTGTCTAGCTTGCTCCACTGTCTGACAGCCACACAACCTCTCTGTCATTCTTCTCTAACAAAACTTCATGACTTTAGTATCTGGCATCTATCCATCACAACTGACAATGCAGAAAGTGACAAAGCCCCTGTCAAATAGTAAGGAAATTTCCCCCAGTGTCCTGGTCAAATGACCTCCACTCAGAATGAGTGTACTCTTAAGAAAAGGCACAGGCCTACCTGATAGTACTAACATGGTTAAGAAAAAGTAAGCAAATTAAAACACGCACACACATATGTGGACACAAAGGCAGGAAGACACAAACCCATAGAGATGAAAAGAACATTTTTCTTTAATCCTTCTTGGAAACATGTTATGAATAACTTGTGTATGGTGATTTTTGATCAACATATGAGAAGGAAATGCAAATATATGCACAAAAAACATAACACAAACTGCAAAGATACATACATAAACACAGCTCATGTCAGGCCCAATCCAAGACTTCAAACACAGTATCATGGGGATGAAAGACGGCAGCCTACTCTGCAGGATTGACTAAGTTAGTTATACATTTAATGTTATGGTAAGTACCTCACAGTACCACTATAATATGTACACCACTGCTCAGAAAACATGTATTTTGTAGTGCATCAACCACTGTACCTAGTTGAGCTACGGCCCAATCCAATCAGCTCTTCAAGTAAGGGGCCAAAAAAAAAATCATCATCAGTTCCCTGGGTCTCCTGAAATGCAGGAGCCAATCGGGTCCTGTTTCTGTGCCCTAAAACAAAAAAATATATTTTATTTTAAACTGTAGCAAACTGCTTGCTACAGTTTATACCCTGCACAGACCATTACAATGCTGAGGGTTTACCTAACCACATTTTTTTAACTTTGAAACTGTAATAAACTGCTTGTTACAAATGTAGCAAGTAGTTGCTACAGTTGAGACTACACATGGACTGCTATAGTGCTCAGGTTTGACTGCAAATGCAATACTGGCTTTTTCAAGTCAGTATGATGAATGATTGATTGTGTCCCCCAACAACTTGTGCCCAGAGCCGTTGCACCCTTCACCCTCCCCTAGCTATGCTACTGCCTGTAAGCGCTGCAAAAGAGTGGTTAGACTGACATATTCTTTTAGTTTGCTAAAGGAAAAATGACCTGCCCTAGACTATAAATCCAATGTATAATACTTAGAAAATGTGTAAATAGAAACAACTGCCTCAAAAACACTCTTTGTGGACACATTTTTGAAAAATGTTGCAGATTTACAGGACTGATCCCTAGCCTCTCCAGTTAAGACTGTGTGATTTAATGAAACAAACCATACAACCTTCTAGCCACTTTGGAAGTTAGAAGTGACCTAGCCTTCCCTTCAGAAAAAGAAGCAAATAGCTTATCAGTTAATCTAACGAGCCTGGTCCTCTTTAAATCCATTTTAGTTTGTTTACTAAACAGGTAAATCTACTAGGGCAAATGCCTCAGGAGTGACCCAGGAACACTGTATGGCAATGTGAACTGCTAAGAGTTGCAAAATGCACAAATGATGACTGAAAAAATTAAACCCAGACTACAAATTTAAGCTTAACAGCATATCATAATTATTATAAACTGCCAGATTCCATGCAGTCCTTCTGCATATCCCCAAACACCACTGTGGACATCCATGTAGTATAATATTCACTCAACTTATTTATTTATTTTACATTTGTTGATTGGGCTAGTCTAGCTGGATACATGTCCATTTTCAGTAGAGGCCCAGGGAGTTAAGCTCCAAAAATAGTAAAAAATTACAAAATACAATACTTAAAACATGACTAAGTTCACAAGGAGATAGGCTCCAAACATAGTAAAATTACTAGATACAGCAGTTAAAAATGAACTAAAGTTCAGCTGCATAAGAGAAATAATAGTGTTTGTAATACAAAATAAAAATTGTGTCTAAGAAGAAGAATGGTAGCATAGAGTCTTTGCATAGGTTTAAGTTACAATGAAGTACAGGTGCACTTAAGGTTCTAGTGTTGTCATTTGTAAGTCAAAGAGGGAGAAAAGTGAGAAAGGTAGTAAAAGAAATACACAAGGGTTAGAATAAAGTTAGGTTCTATAGATTAGTGCTGCAGAGGGACAAGGTCAAGAAGGAAGGAGTATAGCAAGAAGAGAAAATAAGGGGAAAAATAAGGTTCAGTCAGGTTTAGAACAGGGACAAAGCCAATGAGTTTTCAGATGTTCTTTGAGGCGTTTCTTGGAGAGATGTAGATGAGAGAGATGTGAGTGTCCTAGGAAGCTTGTTCCAGATTTTGTCCACAACGTTAGTAAAAAGTGAGTCCCCAGCTTTATTATTAGATTTGATAGTGGAAATTAGTAACTTGTTTGCCGAAGTCTTGCAAGATTTTTATATGGGGAGATAAGGCTAGAGAAGACTGGGGTATTATTTGGGTGATAAAGAATTTTTTGTATGATCACCAGTTGATTATACAGCAGATGGTTATGTAGTTCTGACCATCCGAGTTGTTTAAGGTTGTGACAGTGGTGGGTTCTAAAAGAGGTACTAGTGGCAAATCTTGCTATATTGTTATAGCTAGTTTCAAGCTTGCTTAGATTGTGTTTTGATAGATTGGTGTATATAGCAGAAGCATAGAATAGGGTAGAAGTGAGGTGAGTCTGGGCCATGGTGGGTCTGGCTAGAGGTGTGAGGTAGGGTTTGATTCTATACAGGGAGCCTAGTTTTTTATTGACAGTTTGTATAGTATTGTTGATATGATCATCACAGCTGAGGTTATCTATAGTGATGCCCAGGAGATGTGTGATAGTATCTGGGGAAATAGTAGTTCCATTGTTAGAGGTAATTGTGAAGTGGATCACTGGAGACTTTTGGGTGGGAGCAAAAACCAACAATTTTGTTTTTGTTTGGGTTTAAGAGGAGGCAATGGGCAGTAAACCAGTTTTCAACAGTGTTAAATACTGTTCGAGTAAGCGTCTGAAGAGAGATTGATGATTTAGAAGTACAGATTAAAGTAGAGTCATCGGCATATTCTATGCAGGTGGCTTGAGGAAAAATAGTATTAAGATCATTAATAAAAATGGAAAATAGAAGAGGGCCTAGGATAGAGCCTTGAGGGACTCCAATGTCTACGGGGAGGGGTGTGGAGAGATTATTGTCCCAGAGCACTGCTTTTTGTCTATTTTCTACATAGGATGTATACCAAATTATTGCTTTATTTGTTATTTCTTTACTTGGAGAAGAAAGCAAGATCATGGATGGATTCATTCAAACCAGTCAAAGACGCAATACTATGCATTAAAGGATTTGTTCTTAAAGACACCCTGTTCCATGTAGAACACTGTAAATGTCTCTCCAAACTTTAGAACATACAGGTCAACCATGATGTAAATGCTACTAGAAAATTATATTTATATAAACCCAACAGGACTAATGGGCTATAACATTCTGATCTCAAGCTGGAGTCCAGTAGATGCCAAAAGGGTCTTAAATGTAAAACAGTCTTCAAACATTGCTTGGCTATATTGTCTGTGGCCAAAAGAGGTTCACCTAGTAAAGAGGAAACACAACTGAATGATATAAGGTAAAAAGCAAACTTACATTGAATAAGGTATTGTAATACTGAAGGACAAATCCAACATCTAAATTAAGAATTCACCTGATATCAAAATGATGAATTTGTCCATTTTGAAAGGTGTGCTGTTGACCATTTTACTTCTGTGAGAACAGTTAATACCTCATTAGAAAACAAAAAAAAAAAAAAAAAAGAGACTCTCATTAGGCATCATCCTCTTTATCAGCCATGTTATGAGGCTTTGAGTTTATTATCCGAGTGCAATACCTTTTCCTGATGCTGAGCAGCAAGTGCTAAAGATCCCACTACAGATGTTTAAGTTAGCAATGGCTGTCTTGGCCAAAAATAGAGTATTAAAGGTTAAAAGAAAAAAAAACTCTTAGCAACACATTTGCTATTAGACGTAGAGGAAATACAAAAAGATAGTCCTGCATTCAGGGTACTAAGAAGGCATCTGTTGCCACTGTCATTAGATAAGGCAACTTGAAACAAAACAGTATAAAATGACCATTCAGCATGAGACAGATCCATTTACTGTCTCAGTCCAATTAGCATGATCAGGAATTTTTTTTGTCCTGTTTCTATTAGAAAGAGGTTGACATCTTTTAGCTTAATGAGTTCACTGCTGTTTACATAATCTGGAACATAAATACCTTGGAGAGTTGTATTTTATCTTTTTCTAGCCTCTGCTGAGTTATCAATCAGCCCCCCCTGCCCCCATAAGCCCCTCTTTATCATGGGGCTGAAGGCTGGCAGTATTACACAGAGTAGTGTTTTGCTCTAGTCATCAAACCCTGTGGCAGTTGCAGATGCCTTGTGGTTTACAATAATGGATTCAGGCATAGATGTGCTTCTTCTAGCATGTCAAGACCTCCGCTAAAGCACACAGGCTGCATGGTAGGCTACTGATTATAATCAGACTTCTCTTCTGCTGCTTCACCATACAGGTTTTCCAGCAGCTGGCAGTCACACAGCAGCTATCACAGCCTCCATCTACACAGAATGGGTGAGTCAACAATGGCTGCTCATTCACATCCTTTCCTGGCTGACTTCTCCAGTGCTCAGGGTGCTTAATCAAACCTAGGCCACCTGAGTAGTAGTCAGAGCTTCATCTCTCTTCGTTATGGAGATGGGTAGTGTTAAGCTTAATGTAACTACATGCATCCACATAATCACTGCAAATGTGTGTGTTAAGTATGTGTGTCCCTGATTTCTGTATATACCATATTACTGTGGTATTGCCCACCTTTGTGACACAGACCAAACCCTTAAATTCGGTTCCACAAGCATAATCTAAGGCATAAGCAGTTCATTTCTAAAGGAGAGGACATAAGAAAGGAAGAGCAAGGTCATGAGAAATCAGTAACATGCTCCACTAGAACTGTAGCAACAAAGAAGGGAGTAGCAGGCAAAAGTATTCTAATGGCTGTTCTTTCTGATTTCATTTAGTACGACTAGAACAATCTCCCCTGGAATTTTGCAAAAGGAACTATTAAGTTGCTGGAGGAATCTCAGTACCTTCAGTCACACTTTGACTCACAAATTACTTTTCTTTTAAGGATACGGTCTGAAATACCTAATTTGCACTCAGATCTCGTTTTTCCCTCCAGACTCGCCTATCTTTTTAAATGTATTCATCTTTCCTCAACTGTTACCCTTAGGCACTTAAGAAATTACCCCTTACTGCAAATTTTAGACAGCATTACTACTTGAAAGCATGCTGTGTAGAGAGCTGTGCTGTAGACATTGTTTAGATTCTAGGCTGTATTAACTGTTTTCAGAATGATCAGGAAAAAACATTTATCTGAGTACAAGGAATTATATATAGCTATACCCTTGCTATCATTTATAATCTGACTGAAAAAAAAATCATCATCATCATCTGAACCCTGTACCGAGGAAGGAACATTGTGCAATTTTGAGTCCAGAAGTATTTGAGAAATGACTTAATTTGAGAGGGCTATAAATTCAATTATCTTCTGGAGATTGGGGAACTGTGCCTCACTTCTGAAAACCCATACAAAGTCTACTGTAAGGCTAAAGCGAATACCTCTGAAGGACTTGTTTTAATCAAGCAGTCATCCAGACAAGAGAAAAACAATTCCCTTAAGTATTAAGAGTACATTCAGTTAATTAATGATTTTTTTTGGCAGTCTGACTTAAGATAAGAGTGTAAGAACCTCCTGGATAACAGCTGTGGAGAAAAATCAAAAAATGAAAGGCAAGTACTAAAACAAGTGATCTGATTTTCTACACACAATGCCAGTGGTACAGGATGGAGGTTGGGGCTGTGTCTTGTCTCAGCCAGAAGTTGATGACTCTGCCACAGTTGAAACAAAATTTAGAGTAGTCAATTCTGACCTGGAAGACTACATAAGCTAGACACAGCTTAACACAATAGACTGAACAACCTCTGAAACATTATTCCAACATACTGCCAGATCTCCATAAGGATGTAATCCCAGCCCACACTTTCCTTAATGATAATTAGGTCTGAATTGAACAAACTGTCCTCAATGCCTTATAAAGCATGGAGCACTAGAAAAATCTTTGTTTGAAAAGAATCCCAGAGACCATAAGCATAGCTGAGTCAACCAGCATCCTGTGCGACCATGAACAGCAAAAAAAAAAAAAAAAAAAAAAAAAAAAAAGAGAGCACTTTACTATATAAAGCCAAGTACTGCATTGTAGTGATCAGATTATTGCAGATCACCCCCCCCCCCCAAAAAAAATAGGCCTTCTATTGATTCCAACCAGGTGACCTGATGCATAACACGTAACCCCCTTCCACCCTCCACCCAGCCAATCAGGTCTTGTTTCTGTGCCCTGCCCCCAACCCTCCTTGAACACTTTTAATTGAAAAAAAAAATCTTTTAAATTGTAGCAAACAGTTCTTACAGTTTATACTCTGACTGCAAGGAGCACCACAGAGCTAGTCTTAGTTAACAAAGAGATACTTTTTTTTATTAACTTTTAAACTGTAGCAGTTTAGTCCACACACAGAGCACTACAGTGCTCAGGTTTGCCTGCAAATGCAATACCGGCTTTTAAAAGCCAGTAATGACTTTCATTAGAGATCAAGATTGCACCCCCCCCCCCAACATTTTGCACCCAGGGCAGTTGCTCCTCTCACCCTGCCCTAGCTAGACTACTACCAGTGTGTAAGAAGGGCAGTGTCTCAATGACTTTGGTGACATCATTATTTTCAAAAGGGACTGATCATCCTGACTACGAAATCACAACAGACAGTCTGAATAGAATATATGTGCCGGACATCTTGGACAAGATCAAGGAAGCCAACACAGATGACTGTAAGATTCACTACTAATGACCTGATAGAGTGAATTTTGTCTTTAAAGTGGAGGCCTGGGAAAAGATGCATTTATGGCAACAGCAGAGTGTTTCTGGGGCAGAATATGGCTCTGATATGCAGAGAAGGCATTTTGTTCTACTGGTTCAACTGTGAAAACTTTTTTGAACTATGTATTTTGCCTATGTTAAAGTGATCTTTCAAATGGGTGTCAAGACAATCCTGGATCAGGTGGAAGCACCTGAAGCAGTGGGAAAATTCAGAGCAGTTGCCCACTATGTGCTTGGCAAAGACGCAACAGCATGGAGAGGAAATGGGCTTACAACTAAAACAAACTTCCAGATTCTTTCCCTTTAACAGCCTGAAAGGAAAAGTCTACTTTGCTGGCAAAGGTGAAGTGAAGAGACGACTTTGGACAAAGCCAGACAAAAAGATTTATGATGCAGATTAGTGTGCCAAGGGTAAGGAAAGTTCAAGAGAGTCCCTCACCCCAAAGATTGCCTAGTTATACTTGGTACTGATGTCCTGCAGTGCAGGTACTGTGACATTCCTTTCCTTTTGTTTTTTGTTACCATCTTTTCTGAATTTGCCATCTATTAATGGAGAAGTAGTGTGTGTGTGTGTGTGGGGGGGGGGGGGTAATTGGTGCTGTTTAGGTTTCACTGTGCGCTTATCACCAGAAACTACTAGTGGTCTGTTGGAAGGACAGAATCGTACTAGCATGAGGCATGCTTTCTAACATGAGCCAATGGGAACATAATATTAGCACCAAAACATTTGTGGGAAGTCTACAAAAAGCTGTGTAAACAAATGTCTTTGGCATAGCCTACTGGAGCTATGTAGTAAATAGGCTAACAGACACTGTATGTCATCAAATCCCCTTCTTATTGAGACACTGAATGCCTGTATGGCTGTCAATTGGACTAAATAATAATTTGGTGGAGAGAATTACTTTAAGGTGTTTTATGGGATATGTGAAAAAAGTAAATTTATAAGCTATAAAGTGAACATATGTATTCTAAAAATGAGCATTAAAAGCAGCAAAAAAGGAATTCACATCACTAGTCAAAAGGGTGATTCTGCTTTGCTTCTTACTCAGGGGGAAGCTGCAATGCTGATGTATTAGGATTTTACAATGAAAAATTCCACATACTTCTTGCAGAGGATGCTGGTGAACCCTTAAAGTATGAAGGCAAGGTGGATATCTTGCTAACTCTGCACCACTGAGTGGATGTACTGAAAGTGTCTGAGATTACAGCAGTGTCTGGGCCACTGTCAAACCTAAGGAGACAAATATTGTGAAAATGCAGTTTCTTGTAAATTACTGCAATATTTCAAATGTAACACTGTGTCACTTGCTTGTTTCCATAAATAAGTATATTGAGTGCCTGCAATGTCCATTTGTTACAGTTTTTTTAAAGACCCTCACTGAATCTGCTCTCCTCTCTAGTCACCCAACTGCTACATTCATTCACCTCCATCCTCAGTTGAGGGTTAGGTTAACTGGGGAAAAGCCACCATCCTGTGGACTGATGGCTCTTAGCCTCACCTTCCCTATACCAGTTCCAGGCTAGCTCTGAATATGTAAATATGTGAGGCAGACAGCTCCACCTCTGTGGTGATATGCCTATTTTGGGGCTCCCGCCCTTGGGGCATGAACTGAGACAGTAAGTCCACACGCTGCTTCTTTGCTACAACATGATCTCTTCACTAGTTCCAGGCCCATCTCAATCAAGTGCATACTTTGCTGTGTTCTCCGGTGTACACTGATAATACATCAGATACAGTCCTCACTGCAAGCAACCCTCATTCCTAGCTTCTGAAAGAGGCGACTGGACTCGGATCCTTCATTCTTCTCTATCCCCTCCCTGGTTCCATGAGTTCCATGGACATTAAGCCTCAGATGCCTGGGACAAAACAGCTCACCTTCCCTATGCACCAAGGAGCTGACACTGCTACAGCTTTTGTTAAAGCAGTTAGGATTTGTATACCTTTACTGATGCTGAGTTATAAAAATGTATGATTTGCTTGGGTTTTGCGAGGCAGCTAGAAATATGGGACATATACAAAAATTATTATGAAGTATATAGAAGAAATTAAGTGAAGAATAGAGGAAAACTTTGCTGTTGTGCCTGTGCTAGGAAATGGGTCTACATAATGGGTGCAGCAGTATTATATCTATGGGAGGGTTTATGAACTTTTTTGTATGGCACAGTGGGTAGGATTGTCTGCTCACAGCAAGAGATTCTCCAGTTCAGCTCCTGGCTAGGGTGCCTTCTGTGCATGCCCATCCTGTGTCAGCATGTGTTTCTTGAGGTGCTCTATTTTCCTCCCAATTATAAAGACATGTAGTAAGCAGATTGGTGACATACAAATTACTCACAGGTGTATGCGTGGATATGAGGTGTGGAGAAAAATGCCTGGCAACCTGCTTCCATCTTCCTCCAATGACAAATATTCTCTGTGTTGGTGACAGCTGCTTTATAAGGTCGTGACAGAAGTCTGCTGTGATTTAAGCACGGATGGATAGGATTAACTTTTTATATAATCTGGTAAGCTGGAAGTGGTTGGGTGATGCTGTTGTAGAGGACAAATGGTATTTTTTTTCTGATTTCATAGAAGGACAAGCTGGGTAACTTTAGAATTCCTCTGAAGTTTAAGAAAAGCCCCTTACTGCAGGAAAGGGATGACTGTGACTAAAGGGAAGGGGTCTATGGATGGGCTCATAAAAGGAGGGATCACGTGTAAGAGAAAAAAAAGCACAACATAAGTTATCAATAGGAAGATAATTTCATGAAACATGAATGGGTTTTGAAACCCAGTGAAGAGGTATAAATCGTTAAATTTTTATTAAGAAACATGGCCATCATATATTGTTGCTGCAAGACATGCACTTAAATCTAGCTGAGAATTCAAAACTGGGAAAATTTGGATTTTAGTGTGCTCTCAGCCTCCTTACAGCAAGCAAGCAAGGAGTAGGGGAGCAGTAATTTACCGAGTCAAGGTCTGTAATGCTGACCAGGGTCTTTCTTGAAGACTATGAGGGAAGATTTGTCAGTAAATGGAAAAAGCAGAGGGTAAGCTATTCTTAGTAATTAGTATGTAGAGAACCCCAGAATCTACACTACAGGAATTTAAAGACATTACGCAGCAGGGTTATCATAACAGATCATTACTGTTGGTATGGAACTTTATTTTATTTTTTTTTAACTGTGGAGTGACATGTGCAGGGAGTTCCTGCAGAATGAGGATTCTGAGGATAGGACATTTTTTAACTCATTAACACCTCTGTGGTGTGGAATGTCACACCTTTAGCAGCCTACACACATCTTGCATTCCAAAGCATTTTCTGAAAAATAATCTTAAACACAAAATAAACAAATGTAAAGATTTCTTGAACAACAAAATCTATTAAAATTGTGGACATAGCAATGTTATCAAGTAAGAAGTATTCCTTGCACTGATACCAATCACTGCATTCATAGTCTTTCTATAAATACTTTTATTATACTGCACACAAACCCTAAATTGCCACATTTTGGAAACTATCCTGCCTAGACATATATTGTTCGAACACTTTTGTTAACTAAACATAAGCTTTCACATGACAAATGTGAAAAGAATCTGGGAATCTTGAGGCAACGTTACAACTGCCTCATGTACACAGACAACCCTCTCCTCCTCCCAACAAATTCCAACACATGTGAGAGATGCAACCATATAGCCATACTGGAGGCTAAGCTCTCTCAACTCAGTACTGGAGAAACCAGTCAGGAGGAGAAGGAAACCACACTCATTACAATTCCAGTCTCACATAGACCTACCACGACAGCAAACCAAACACAAACACACAAAAACTTATTCGGAGGCTCTAAATAAAAATCTGCTTAAACAGCAGAGACCTCCAAATCAGACACCCAAGCAACCGCTACCCCAAAACAAAACACGTGCAACACATAGCTCACAAAGCCAGTGTGCCGAACAGTCACAGCCCTTAAGGTTAAACAACACACCTGATACACCTGTAATAGGTGACCTATTGTCGGGCACACTGACGTCCCGCTCACCAGGCTGAACAAGGAGAAGTTCATGGTGAGCTGCCTGTTGGGCGCTAGGGTCCGCCACATAACACAAGCACTCAGGTCACTCCAAGGCAAGTACAAATATGACTCAGTCATTGTCCATGCTGGTGTGAATGACCAGAGATGTACCTCCCTGGACTACATGAAAAGAGACATAGAGGAGCTCTCTGAGCATGTCGCCCAGGCCGGTATGACCCTGACCTTGAGTAGCATCTTACCCTCACCAAGAATGATGCCACAATATGAAGACAAGATGATCAATTTCAACAATTGGCTTAAGTATTGGTGTCATTCAAAGGGGATCCATGCCTGTCTGCCTGGGATGATATGCTCAACAAGCCACGATGCTTTGCTAGGGACGGCTTGCACCTGTCACCCCTGGGCTTTCGGATATTGGCAAAGGCTCTTGCTGCCCCCATAGTGCCTTTTTTAGGCAAGGCTCAAAAGACAAACACACCTCCATAGGTATCACAAGGGATAAGAAACTAAGAGTAATGCTACTCAATGCCAGAAGTCTAAACCTCAAGATGCACGCACTCGAAACTCTCCTTAGCATGGAGAACATAGATATCTGTGCAGTAACAGAAACCTGGTTCAAGGCTCCTGAGAGCACCCCAGCACTACCAGGTTATACCTCATACCATGCTTTTCGGCCCCAAATCTTGGACCGAACCACAAAGGAGGGGGAGTATCAATATTCGTCAAAGACACCCACACCTCCAGGTTGGTGGCACAGCACGAAGCATCAGAGACCATCCATGTGCAACTAACAGTGGGTAAAACTGCCTTCCAGTTTATAGCCTGCTACAGACCACCCTCCCAAACCCAGGAACCTCACTCGGCCTTCCTGAGAACACTGAAAAATATGAAGGTCTCTCCAAACACCATTATATTGGGTGAATTCAACTATCCAAACATAGACTGGGACCATTACTCTAGCATCAACACCCTAGCCCAAAGGTTCCTAGAATTTTTAAACTCAAATGCTATGGAACAACTCGTTACCACTCCCACAAGAGGGGAAAATATACTGGACCTGATCATCACCAACATGGGGACTCTATGCTCCAGACCAGAAGTGTATCCCTCATTGGTAAGATCAGACCATAAACTAATCTCACTGGATATTCACATCCCGACTCCACCCCCTGCCCTGAAAACCACAGTGAAAAACTTCTCTAAAGAAAATTTCACACTCCTCAAAACCGAGGTGGAATCCTTCAAAGCCCCCAGGCCTGTGGAAAATATGGCCCAGACCGCAGAATCCTTTATAAATGCATTCTATGAACACCTTCAGGAATGCATGGATCATGCAATCCCAAATAAAACCAAGTCCCAATCCTCCAAAGGCAGACGTCCTGTCCTGTCTGGTGGACCCCAGCCATAAACAAACTATACAATAGAAGGAGGAAGCTACTACATGATAGAGCAAAATCCCAAAAAGGGAAGGCATCTCTGATCAGTATTAGCAAAAAACTACGGGCACTCATAAAATCGTCTTAAGGCCAGCTTCGAGAGAAAAATTGCACAGGACACTAAGGATAATCACAAGGCTTTCTTTAGTTATGTTAAGAACCTGGGTGGGAATTCCCAGATATGCTCAGAATTAGTCCAAAATGACAAAAAATACACCGAACCCACAGACATTGCCAACATCCTAGCTGACAGGTTCAACGCAAACCCCCCCCCTCCCCACCAAAAGGGCAAATATCTATCCCAGCAGAGTGCTGCCCCCCTGGCATCTCAGATGCTCAGGTAAGAGCTGCCCTATCCAAAGCAAAAAACAAAGCATTAATGGGACCAGATGGTGTCCCGGGCTGCGTCCTACATGAACTCCAAGAAGAGATACCCAAACATAAAACTCCTGTTCAATCTCAGCCTTACTACAGGATATGTACCCAAAGAGTGGCATACAGCAACAGTGGTCCCTCTCCACAAAGGTGGTGCCTCAACGGATCCTGGAAACTATTGCCCCATAAGCCTGACTAGCTTGGTCTGCAAAGCTATGGAAAGGTTCATCATGGACCTCATAAATAAAGATATTGGGGACCTAGAGACACTGGATCCTACCCAGTTCAGCTTTGTTAAGGGCAGATCCTGCCTCTTAAACCTGGTTGATTTCTTTGAAACAGTCACCAAGGCTATTGACGAGGGGAAGGTGGTCCACACAGCCTACCTGGACCTCGCAAAAGCCTTCGATACAATACCCCACTCGGGCATTATAGATAAGCTCACCAGCTTAAATATAAACCCCTATGTCACTAGATGGGTTGCAAACTGGCTCAAGGACAGAACCCACATGGTTAGAATTGCTTGAGCCATGTCAGACTCCAAACCAGTTACAAGTGGCGTCCCACAAGGCTCAGTCCTGGGACCTCTCTTGTTCGGTATATATTTCTCGGAGGTACAGGCCAACACGGAAGGACTGTGGCTGACCAAGTTTGCAGATGACTGCAAACTGAGCGCCATAATTGACACTCCAGCCGACACAAGCATCCTCCAAAAGGGCCTCATAGAAACAGACAACTGGTGCCAGAGCCATGGCCTCAAGCTAAATGCCAAAAAGTGTATAGTCATCCCCTTTGGCAAAAACAAAGTGTCCACAAATTACCACATAGGTGGTAATCCATTAAGTACAGAAGAAGTAATTAGGGACCTGGGGACCCAAGTTGATAGCAATCTCTCATTTGACAACCATGTGGCCAAAGTGGTTAGAAAAACATTTTATATAGCCCACCTAATCATGAAGGGATTCACATCTAGATCAGGGGAGGTCATCGTGTCTCTTTACTCATCCCTCATCAGGCCCATAATTGAGTACAATGCCCCTTTTGGGATGTACCTTACCAGACACCTGCAGCAACTGGAAAGACCCCAAAAGTACCTCACCAAGAGGATCAAAGGGCTCAAACAGATGCCATATGCTGCCCGGTTGAAGAAACTCCAGCTCTACTCAGTGGCGATCTCTGCCTGACGTATAAAGCCATGTCCAACCCGGAATTAATGGACATGCTGCACCTCAGAAAATCCAAATCCCATCGAGCCACGCGCTCGAGAGACTTGAACCTCAGCACTGAAATAAATAGGACATGCTGGAGGGACAGATTCATAACCCAGAGGCTCCCTTCACTCTGGAATAAAATCCCAGTCCAGGTTAGGCAGAGTCCCTCATTGACTCTCTTCAAGAGGAATCTTGATGAGTGGATGGGAGATCATAGGTTTACCCCGGGTATCACTTCTGTGTCACTGTTAGACAGAGGCACAGTATACTAACCTCGAAAAAGGGCACAGCAAAATTAATTTAAAATGGGTGGCGAAAGCCAAACACACTTTGGCTAGGCTTATAAATGCCCTAGGGCAGATAGTCTAGTATGAACCTATGAACAAATAATTAATCTGTGAATGCACGTTGATATATTTACAAAAATATGAAAACATATGTTTAATTGTATAATTAGCAATACAAACAACACTGGATATCACTACAGATGTGCAACTTACATTGCAAATATCAAAGACAGTTTTCTTCAAGAACTTCTAAGGATTCACCTGATATCACGCAACAGTTTGGGAGTCATTGGTTTTTGAAATATTAAGTACATATGGAAAAAAGAGCTTGTATCTTACCATAACGTTCCATCTGTGTTGTCTATCTCCACTTATCCTTGACTGTAGGCTCAGTTCCATATCTCGGAACCAATTTGGCCATTATTCTAGCTCGCGCCTCCAAAAACTCTCAAGTTTAGCTCTACCCATAATGCTCCTCACAGGATTACCTCAGAATGAGTTTGCATAAAATATTGAAAAAAGTAAACGGTCTAGGCACACTGGAATCGGTTAATTGGTTTATTGTAAAAAGTCCACACACAAGCGCTTTCACCCTGACACAATGCAGGGCTTTTTCAAGTGAATAAAACAAGTCCAAAAATCCTATTAAACATCCTTGTTCTCCCAAAAAGGCGCCAAGAAATTTAAAGGCATATAACCTCCCATTAGTTAAAACATCAACTAATACAACTCTATACTTCTAACGTACAACCTGTGTAAATTACATAAATAGGAATATTGCACATTCTTTTCTCTTTATAAATAGGTTGGATAAATATGAAGGGTGGCTGAGATCTAGGATACACCGTAAAGAAACATTCAGCAATTCATACCTTCCTTATAATAGCGCACACCCCAGGAAGCAGTAAAAAAGCATAGTAAAAGGCCAAATCATCAGAGCTTCCAGAATGACCTCGGAAAGGGATGACTTTATGAATGAAATACAATTGATGTTCAGACTATTTAGGGCAAGAGCCCACTCAGACAAGTTATTAAAAGCAGTAGCTACAGAAGTTATTGAGGGATGGGGTAGTAAGTACATCCACTTACTAGGAAATAAGCAACAAAACCCTTCTAGCCAATGGGATGACAATAGACAAGAATTTGGAAGGGCACTAGTAATTCAATACAGTAATGCTTTAAAAGAAATTAAGAGCTTGGTTGAAAAAAATTGGAAGATGCTAAAATTCAACCAGGACATTGCACATAAAATAGGTGAGACCCCTTATTTTGTTTCTAAAACAGGGACAAATTTGAAAAAAACTGTTTGAGAAGAACAAGAATAATGCTAGGTATCAGGGAGGTCATGGAACTAGAAGATGTGGAACATGCAGTTATTGTAAACACATCATTGATAAGGAACAGGTGATGTTAAATAATGATATGACAAGTATTGTGACTTTCAGAAAGGGCAATTGCATGTCCAGAGGCATAGTTTATTTGGCCCTATGTATGGACTGCCCTAGTTTATATGTTGGGAAAATCAGAAAGAACACTGAGCAAATGCACATATGAGCATACCTACCACATCAGGAGAAAAAGTTTGAATAATACTCTTTACAGACACCTTAATGTGGAAATGAACCATGAAGGTTTTTACTTTGGGATTTTAGAGCAAGTTACGATGGACCCTGGGGGGGGGGGGGGGGGGTGATTGGGAAAATTGGTTGAATTGTAGGGAGACCTACTGGCAAATAAAGTTAAATGCAACCAACCCCCTGGGTCTAAATGACCACATTTCAATAAAACCTTAGTTAAAAAAAGCAAGTAAATTATAACACGTCGATGTACTTAAATGAATAGATATGTTTACAGTTATCCCTGACAACCAGCATTTTATTAACATTTCATAACATTTCTTCTAATTTTTAAAATCCTTTTTATTTATAAAGAGAGAAAAGAATGTGCAATATTCCTATTTATGTAATTTACACAGGTTAGTATAGAGTTGTATTAGTTGATGTTTTAACTAATGGGAGGTTATATGCCTTTAAATTTCTTGGCGCCTTTTTGGAGGAACAAGGATATTTAATAGGATTTTTTTTGGACTTGTTTTATTCACTTGAAAAAGCCCTGCACTGTGTCAGGGTGAAAGCGCTTGTGTGTGAACTTTTTACAATAAACCAATTAACAGCCGATTCCAGTGTGCGTAGACGGTTTACTTTCTTCACAGTTATTGGTGTGTTACGGTCTTTCTCAATTCTGTGTTGCATAAAATATTGACAGACAGGAAGTAACAGACCAGACACCATTATCTGTATTCCTAAAAACGAAAGCCAAACTTTTGGGAGAGATCCGTTCCACCAAGAAACCGAAGGGCCGGGGGAAGGAGGGTGGGAATGTCAAGGATAAGTAAAGCTCGACAACACAGATGGAATGTTATGGTAAGACATAACTTCTTTATCTGATTTTGTCAATCATCACTTAATCCTTGACTGTGGACAGAGTCCACAGCTACCTAAATCTTGTGAGGTCTCACAGAAGAATATTCCTGAGCACCATCGAACCAAATGATGCTCATCCCCTAGAGATCAGATCCAAATTGTAATGAGTAACAAAGTATGTGGGGGACACCCAGGTAGCCGCTGCACATACATCACCTATAGAAGCTCTGGAATGAAAGACTGCAGAAGCGGCTACTGCCCTCGTTGAATGTGTTTTAACAGGTTCTGGTAGTTGCACTTTCCTTTTGTTATAAACTAAAGCTATACAGTCCTTAAGCCATTTACCTAGAGTAACATTAGAAACTGGAAACTGATTTGCCCATAGAAGCAGAAGAGAAAAAAAACTGATCAGATTTTCCGATTTCCTTTGCTCTGTGAAGGTAAAAACACAATTGTCAATGCACATGTAGTAAATGCAGACAATATTCACCCTTGTTTGAGAAATTGGGGAAGAAAACTGGAAGTTGGATAGTCTGGTTGATACTGGTTTTTGACACTATCTTTGGTAGAAAGGAAGGATTTGTTCACAAGACCCTGTCTTTATGGAAAATTATGTACGGAGGTTTGCAAGATATAGCTTGTAGCTCAGACATCCTCCAGGCAGAATTAACAGCAATCAAAAATAAGGTTTTCCAGGATAAATACTTCAAATTGTAATCTGAGGATGGTTCAAATGGGGAATTAATTATAGAATTAAGTACAATATTCAAATCTCGAGATGCAGAAGGGTCATTGTATGGGGGTCTGAGCATTAAACGTTCCTTTCAGAAAAGTTTTACAAAGTTTGTGGGACATTAGCGTTGTCTCATTTAGACCATTATGAAAGTTTGAAATTGCAGCTAGATGCACTCGTATAGTCGAGGAAGATGCTCCTGCTTCAAAAAGCAATGCCAAAATCTCCAGGACCCTATCGATTGATACAGAATATGGATCGAGATTACTCTCTGTAGCTCATTTTGAAAATTTTTGCCACTTGAAGTACAAACATCTAGATGAAAGTTTTGGGAGGCTAGAACAATTCATTAAACTGGGGAAGTGAGACTAGAATACCTGGCAATCATTGTAACTGGAGAAACCATATAGTGAGTTTGAGATTTTAAAGAATCTGATGAATGAGTCCATCTGGATGGGACAAAAGGTCTGGATCTGGGTCCAGTGTCCAAGGTTTCCGAATCAGATGAGGCCAAAGAAAAGAAAAAACATATCTGTTGAGGCCAGAATGGGGTAATGAGAATTATTCCTGTCCTTCAACTTGTTGGCTTTCTTTAGAAACTGGGATATGAGCGGAATTGAGGAAAAGGCATACAATAGACCATGGGGCCAATCGTGAAGGAGAGTATCTCTCTGTTGCTTTCCCAGAGTAGGGATCATGGCAAAGTAGCTGCTGCACTTGTTGTTCAGGGGGGGAAGAAAAGAGATTGCATCAGGGCCGCCCCATTGGCAGAATATCCTTTCACCACTAAAGGATTGAGAGACCACTCATGATGCATTAGAATGCTCCTGCTCAATTTGTCCATAATCACACTGGAGCTTCCTGGAATGTGCATTGCAATGGGAAAGTGGTCAGATGAAATTGCCCCTCCATACCCTGAGTGCTTCTTGACACAGAGGGAATGATCTGGTTCCCCCTTGCTTGTTGATGTACCAGGCTACTGACATGTCTGTTTGAATCTAAATCTTTCCCAGGGAGGGTTTTTTGGAAAGCACGCAACACTAAGAGCACTGCCCTCATCTGTAGAACACTGATGTGCAAATTGGCCTCCAACTGGGACCAAGTGCCTTGGATTGTCTTTCCCAGATAATACCTCCCCCCAACCTATCTGGGAGTAGTCCATAGTCAATATGGCTTGGGGTTGAGGAAGAACAAATGGACTGCCTAATAAAGTTTCAATGGAGTGAAGCCACCAATTCAGGTCTTTCTTGGATAAGTTGGTGATTATTACTAGATGGGACATAGGTTGATTCAGTATGGACCACTGGGAAGCCAAGAACCACTGAGGAATCCGCATGTGATATCTCGCAAGGCGAACTAAAATGAAGAAGGCTGACATTGACCCTACGGTCTGCAGCAGTAGTCTTGCGGCCACCTTTTTGCTGTGAATAATCTGACTGACTTGCAATTTTATTCTTTGAAGTCTCTCTGGGGGGATAGACGTGGTGCTGGTGTTTGTGCTTAGCATCGCTCCTATGAACTCTGTTGTGTTGATTCTAGATGGGATTTTTCATAGTTTATAGTGATTCCTAGCGAGGAACAAGTTAATAGAATGTAGTTTCTTGCCTGTAACAGTAGATGCCTGGTGGGAGAGGTAATGAGCCAGTCATCCAGGTATGGAAACACACGGAATCCTTGCTCTCTTAAGTGAGCTGCTACCACTGCCATGCATTTTGATAACACCCTGGGGGCTGTGGTGAGACCAAAGGGCAGGGCTCTGAACTGATAATGACTGGCCCCCTGCCAGAAGAGCAGGAATCTTCTGGAGCGCTTGTCCATTTTTATGTAATAATACAAATCCTGAAGATCTACTGAGCACATCCAATCATCTTTTCCTAAGAACGGAAGTATAAACTGAAATGTAAGCAACCAGAATTTTGTGTGTTGAACTGACTTGTTAAATACACTGAGATCCAGAATTGGCCTCCAGTTCCCTCTCTTCTTTGGCACTAAAAAGAATCTTGAATAAACTCTGGATCCTATTTGGTCTGGTGGGACTGCTTGGATGACACTTTTGTCAAGCAATTTTTGAACTTCAAAGACTTCTGCATCCCTGTGACTGGGTGGAACCGTTTGGGATTCTTTTCAATTGTCTGGGTGTTTGTGAAAATGGAACACTGTAACCTCTAGTTATAATCCTCTGCACCCAATTGTCCATTATCTTTAGCCAGGCAGGTAGGTACAGGGATAATTGTCCTTCGACTGCTTCCAGAGGATGGCATTTGGGCCTCTATTCAGGAGTGCTGATAGGAAAGATTCCCTGGAACCCTGATTTTGCAGGCCACCTCTGCCTCGAGCATGGCGTCTTTCATTGAAACTCTCCCCTCTGCCCCGGGGGGGAGTCGTTGCCATGTAACTTGTGGAAAGGTCCTTGGGACTTTTTGAACCATGGCATCCCACTTCTCTGGTTCCTAGAGTAAGACCATTGAGCAGTGGAAAAGCGTACACCCACAGCAGAAAGGGTCTTTCCATCCTTTTCACATATGGCAAGGGTCTCTAACTTTGGGGTCAGAAAGGGATGTTCCATCAAAGGGAGTTATTGATAAAAGAAGACTTGAATGGCTCCACAAATTCACATAAGCACATCCAGGCATGCCTCCTGATCGCTGCGTCAGAACCTGCTGCCCTAAGTCGTCCCTTCGGCTATGTGCGCAATGAGCCTCATGGACTAATTGCATATCGAATCAAGGGTTGCCAGCTGGGAAGCTACCTTGTCCTTAACCCCCTCAGCTACTGCTTCTGTCAAAGTGTCTGACAGCTCCTTTACCAGATCTCATTGAAGTCTTGTGAAATGTGCCACGAAATTCAAGGACCTGAGAGTGAAGATTGATGAAGCATATATGCTCGTCCCAAATCTAGCGATTGTCCTTGACTCTAGTAGCAGGAGGGATAGTAGGACTTTTATCAGCAAGTTCCTTTTTGGTGGCTGCCACTACCACCATGGCATCTACTGGTATCCCTTTAGCCCTGTGCTGTTGATCCTGAGCAGCAGTCAAAATGCGGTCTAGTCTCTTAGGAATTGGCTCACTGGAACTGGTTATCTTCCAAGCCCACTGTGCAATCAGTTTAATCAGATTGCCAGCTGGCGGAGAGATCCAGGAGGTAGATGGTCAGACATGGAAAGCCTCCAGGCATACAGATTCCTCTGAGAAAGGTTGAAGGGAAGTCCAGCCACCACTCTGTTTCAGGATCTCTAGTACATCTCCAAAGGAGACATCTTACGGGGGTGACTTTGGGGAACCTTACCTTTTATCGAAAACAGTATCTTCTGTGCAAGACTCTTCCTTCAGGGGAGTCTAGCAGGGCTACTGATCCAACAAAAGTAGTATCGACTGTAAGCCCACAGTGGACAAGGCCTTCTTCACAGCCTGGAAGGCGGGGCCCCCCATAGAGGAATGAGAGCCCGTAACGGAAATAGACTCCTTCAGAACTATAGTCTCATCTCGCAGTGAGGAAGCCGCCTCTAAAGCCAGAGTCGAGCTAATGTGTGCCAAAGCCCCGAGGAGCATGGACGGCTTCAACATCACTGGAGTGGAACTATGCTCTCTGGAACAGGCAACAAAGCTGTGACCCTGGGAAGTCCCCAGTTTCTACAGGACCAAAGAGCTCAAGGCAGTTATTGGTGCCGGAGAAGTAGTTCTGACTGGCACTGAGACAGTCGAAGCCAGAACTGTCGTCACTGGGAACTCCGAAGGCTCAGTTGGAGTCGGAGGAGGAAAAATAACTTGTGTAGAGATAGGTAAAAGTCCACAGCCAGAAAGGCTAAGAACCATGGAAGTGGTTAAACCCCTTGCCACCAGGAGCTGGTCCACCAGTCTCATATCATCGGATTCCAGGAGTCTCTTGGTGGAATGGAACGAGGAGACTGACTGGGACTGGGGTTTCTCTCTAACAATGGACGTGGAGGTTGGTCTACAAAAGGGTCTGTTGTCGATGAATACTTTGCACGTGGCCTGTCTTTAAATGAGAATGCCTTTGGTTCCAAAGTTGGTGAAACCAAGGAAATAGAAGGTTCCGAGGCTGTTTGGTCCAAAACAGTAGTGGGTGCTGAAACTGTCTGTGCAGAGGTAGGCACTGACGGTGGAGTCAGTTTACCAGTCAGTTCTACCAGAACTTTGGGAAATAGGGAAGTCTTAACCATTCTGACTGGTGGTGTTGATGATACTGTCGGCACCGAGCTGCTCCTGTTCTTAGATCGTTCATGTCTGAATGAAGAAGAAGGGGAGCTAACATCAGTTTTTGATTTGGCAAAATCAGATATGGCCTTGCTGAAGCTGGATTTAATAATGCCCTTCAGAATAAGCTTGTTTTTTCTCTGTCTGAGTGCCCAGTGACTGAAGCCATGACAGATGGCACAGTCTTCCTGAAGATGCACTGGGCCCAAACACGGCACAAAGAATGCCCATCAGAGTTAGGTAGCTTGCAATCGCACTTTTGGCATCTCCTGAAACCAGAAGTACCTGTGGATTTTTCACCCACAGTAAAGGAGAAAGAAACACATGCAGGGAAGTTTAAATTTTTTTTTTGTTTGTTTTTTAGCAGAGAGAAAAAGGTTGTACCAACCATAGTACGAAAAGAGTTACCCAAAGGTAAAGGAGAAATATAGAGAAAAGGGGTACCAATCATGGTACAAAGAAATTACCTTAACAGTAATTGACAGAGGGAGAAATACCAACGATGGTATGAAGGGAAAATACTGCTCATGATAAGAAAGGTAGAAACGGAGGAGCTGGGTAGAAGAGAAAAAGACAACAGCTCACCGAGAAAGAGTTTGAAAGAAAAAACACAATTTTAATGAGATTTAGCTGGTTCGAGAGCTGTGTAGGATAAATGCGTCTGGCACTAAAAGTGGCTAACGAGAACTGAGGAAATCCTGTGAGGAGCATTATGGGTAGAGCTAAGCTTGAGCGTTTTTGGAGGGCACGATCTGGAATAATGGCAGAGTCGGTCCCGTGATACAGAACCAAACCCACAGTCATGGATTAAGTGAAGACTGACAACATCAGATTATTTATTTTCCTAATTACTAACAAACTAGCAATAGTTCAGGTACAGTATGAAATAAATGTTTTGAAACAAAGCATGAAGAATAGACTCACTAAAATAACATTTGTTATATCAGATAAAAAAAAGATGTTCAAAAGCTAGAACGACATGTGTTTTAAATATTGGACACAGCAAAAAAGGCTCAAAGGCCAGATATTAAACTGATAATGGCAGTTACCAACATGAAAACTAAGACACCTCTGAGATTTACAAACCAGAATACACAGGTGAATATCATGCATGTCTGAGTCATCATAAAGGCATCTTGTTTCAGATTACACAAGTGACTTACTGTCAACATCTTGACCCTACTTTCATGACTCTGTTTAGCCTTTAGAAGTCTATAATAGAACTCCTTTGACTTCCTTCTGAAACCAAAAATGAACCCTGAATAAAAGCCCATTCCTCTTCCTGATTCTAAAATTGGTATCCAACATAAAATAAATAAATAAATAAAAAATTATAAAGTAATAACAAAAAAGCGGTCATCAAAACAAGTGGCACAAACAAGTAGCAAAAACCAAAAAAAAAAAAAAAAAAATCTTCTTACTACTTGTTTGTGCTGCTTGTTGTTTTTGTGATGGCTTCTGTACATTACTACTTTATTGATTCTAAAACTGGTTATACTGTTTGAATAGTTAAAAGACTTTGTACAACTGATAACTCTAAGGTGTACAGGGATAAAGCCGGACTACGGTACAGGTGACCCAAGTCACCCAGTCAGGGAGGATGGGATTGAGTGGTCACTGTGGGTTCATCCAACTTGGGGGAAGAGAGGCAGTTCTGGATCACCACACCACATCACACAGATGACACCCAGTGGGGGAGCTAGGTGTTAACAAAGAGTACAGTTTGTGGCTAATGAGAACATGCCAATAGCGCTTGCATTAGTAAAGCTGAGAGGAACTTATGCAGAGGCATGCTTCCCCTCAAGTCTCAGCAATAGCGGAGCTTGGAAGAGCTGTTGAGAGGGGATGCTTTCCAGAGGAGCAGGTAGTCCACCCTGTACAATCAGCAAACTGCACCACTCCCTACCACCTTTCATCAGGAATGAAGGCCCAACTGGGATTCCGAGGCAGGAAGTAACTGGCCAAAGGGCTCTCACCTTGTCCAGGACTACCCAACTCCTATCCATCCTGACTGGACAGGCAACTGTGGGCAGGTAGAAGAGTAATAGGGCAATACAGATTTTGTACTACTGGAACTGTGAAGGGATGAGGACTGGAGTTGAAAAGGCACAGATCTATGGGATACTTCCCCTTCCCTTAGAAAACTGAGTGTTGTTTTGATCCCAGTGCATTGAGAATACACAATCTTCTTCCTAACAAAACTGTATTGGAGGCTAAATGATGATGGATATGACATCTACATGCAATAGTAAAGGATACATCCCACTGGGAAGAAGGGCCTGTTCCTGTCTTTTGTTTATCCATGAATGCGGTTTCTTGAGATATTTTTTTATTATTCCAATAATGATGTTGCTTCATTCGCTGACAATTTAAAGGGACAGTTACCTGAAAGATAATTCTTGCTGTATCTCTGTCTTATGCATGACAAATATGTTAGACAGTTTGTGTTTTTTCCCCCTCTGATTCAATCTGCTGCAAGACTTTTTGAGATAGAGTGCCAAAAAATGAAGAATGTTTTATCCAGAATAGCAATTTCATGGCTTGGAGCTCACATCTTCTGGAAAAGGAAGTGTCCTTAACCGTGCACGATGCCTAACAGAAGAACCAGAGATGGCTGCTCTGGAAAAGGCACTCAATGTGTCATACCTACATTGTGTGTGTGACAACATACCTTATATCTTCTTTTTTTTCCATAATAAATCTTTATTGTTATATTATTTTCATACATAATTAAAAACAAACAACATTTTTAGAGAAAAAATACAAAACAAAAGACTACTAACTAATATCACTAACCATCACACCAAACAAATATACAATATTTACAAGAATGCTTCCATGTAAAACATTAAGAATAGAGGAAAAACAAAGTAATTAATAACATTTCTAGTAATATACAGTTTAAATACAAAATTCTCTCCAAGCAAATAAATAAATGTGAATACCTTCAAGTTAAAAGTATTATGCTAATATAATATTAAATATCTGTTCCCAAATTTTTGGGTTATTAATATTTTTATTATGCTGGCTTAAAAGTAGTTTATGAGCTAATATATGCCTTGTTGCCAAAACTCTGTTTTCCCAAGATGTTTTAGATGGGTCTAACCAATTAGTGGCTATATAAAGCTTCATTAACAGAAAAATATTAATATATATAGTAGTTTGTGATCTAGTGAGTTCTTTCGGGGGAATATGTAAAATCGTAAATTTTCATGACAACGTTGCACTTTGGTAACCCATCTTCTGAAGTTGAATCCTCAGGGAATTCCAAAGCTTATATATGCATTAGAAAAACACACCAAACAGCCAGTATGTAGCAGCAAAGCCTCCTTTATCTCCACAAGACCTGGTACCTCGGCATCTCGCCTTCAATGGGTCACAGTACGTTACAAAACAGTAACAGTCTTTATACACAAATCAATTACATCAATTATTCAATTAATTATACAATTAAATTCAAAAAATGGAGGGAAAAAAACATTTTTTTTTAAAAAGACATATTTTTTAAATACATATTTAGTGAAAAAATATCCCAATGTTTTAACAACAAAATTACTCAAAATTACTAAAAACTTCATATATATTAATAATTTATAATATATTTCATAATATAATTTCTTACAATATGTGAATTATAGGATAAATATTATAATTATATTTTAATAAATTCAATGGTGAATTAATTCTTCAGATACTTAATTCTAAGTTTAAACCAAAAGGCCTTAATGTATTAAACTTCAGAATCATCCTTGTTTCAAGTTCTAACAATTTGTCACAAATATTGTCACCCTTAGTGCAGTGAGGTTTGCCTAGTATACTAAATTTTAAACAGTCTGGTTTTCCCTCATGTATCTCAAAGAAGTGCTTAGCAACTGGACTAGATACATTTAAATTCTTAATGTCTCTTAAATGTTCTAAAATTCTCACTCTTACCATTCTTTTAGTTTGCCCAATGTACCACATATTATAACAACTACACCCTAATATATAAACAACACCACTGGATCTGCAATTGAAATAATGCATAGGGTTATGATTAACATTATTAATGGATCTAATATTAATAATTCTGTCACATATACTACAAGAATTACATCTAAATGAGCCAACATTGGCAGCATGGTCTGTTCTATTGATACGGAGATTATTATTTAATATTTCTTTTAAATTCTTTCCCTTTTTATATGAAAATATAATTTTGCGTGGAAAAAGCTCACCTATGAGCTCATCCTCACTAACCAAGTACCAAAATCTTTTAATTAGGGAAACAAATGTTTCAGAAAAAGCTGTGTATTTGGTTACAAAAAATATATTTTCCACATCATTATCTTTTTCAACCAACCCTGAAAATTGCCTATAAAACTCCCTAAGGCTTCCATGCTTGTTCAAGACACCATTCATGTGATCCAATAATAATTTTTCATCATAACCTCTATTATTCAGTCTCAAAAATACATCTTTTAGTTCATGATTTAATTCAGATACCATACTGGTATGTTGATGTATTCTTTTAAATTCACCATAGGGCAAAGCTTTTAATAAATGAGGAGGATGCATGCTGGTCGCATGCAAAAACATGTTTGCTGAAGTATCCTTTCTATACGGTCTGAATTCAATGTTATTGTTGTTTATAAATAAGGTTAGGTCCAAAAAATTAATCTGATTCCGATTGACCTCATAAGAAAAAGAAAGACTGTGTTCATTATCATTCAATTCATCAAAAAATTCACAAAATTCATAAATATCCCCTTTACATATAAAAATCAGGTCATCAATAAACCGTTTGTACAAGATAACCTTGTTTTGAAAAAATAATGTAGGATATATGAACTTTTTCTCAAAAGAATCCATGTATATTACAGCATAATTGGGAGCATAAGCAGCTCCCATTGCTGTTCCCTTTTTTTGTAAAAAATATTCACCATTAAATGTGAAATAATTATGGGTCAAACAAAATTCTAAAAGTGAGATCAAAAAGTTAGTCCTGGGACCTTCGCCTAACATATTAGAAATCGCATCAAGTCCCCATCTAATGTTAATGTTAGTATATAATGATTTAACATCAATAGTCACCCAATAATAGTCACCATCCCATGTTACCTTATGTACTTCATTTATTAACTCTTGGGTGTTACTGATATGAGCACTAACCCTATTGATGTAAATTTTTAATTGTGAATCCAAGAAAACATTAACATTTTCCAAGAAAGATCCAATCCCCGACACTATAGGCCTACCAGGAGGATCATTGAGATCCTTGTGAATCTTTGGTAAGGCATATAGTACAGGTGGGACAGGGTCCTTTATGTACATTTTATTAACATCAACATTAGTAAAAAATCCCAATCGTTCTCCCCTTTCCAGAAGATTGAGAAGTTCCTCATTATACGATTTTAGTGGGTCCCTACTAAGCTTTATGTATTCATCACTGTTGCAAAGTAATTTATTAACCATAACGCAATAATCAGATTTATTTTGGATCACCCAATTTCCCCCTTTGTCGGCACATTTGAATATATAATTATTCTTAAGTTTCCTAAGATCCTGTAAAGCCTGCCACTCTTCTTTTATAAGATTAAATTTTTTCTTTTCTTTACAAAACTGCTTAAACATCAGCTCAGTCTCCTTTAAAAGAACTTTCTGAAACACCTGAATGGCTGGCACTGATATGGAAGGAGTAAACCTATTTTTCACATTTCTAAATTTAGGCATATTTAATCTACCATATCCTGTCATAAAGCTGACATTAGAGGGAACATCAGCATTGCATTTAATAAAGCAAACATTGCTTTCTCCAAAAATATTATTTTGTTCATCATTTTCTTCACTTTCATCATACTCATAATCATATATGGACATATTTAGCAAACTGTCATCAAATTCATTAACATTAAGAACCCCATCTTCAATTTCATTTTCAGTAACATTAGAGACATTAGTATTGTCGTCCACTTTACAATATTTCTTAAAGTAAACTCTTAACAATAGTTTACGAATAAACGTTTTCACTTCTAGATAAATATCAGCAAATGAAGGAAAAAATGTTGGAACAAATTTGCTCCCCTTATTCAAAACATTCCTCATGCTGTCACATAATTGCAAATCAGATAAATTGACACATTCAAGAGAAACAACATTGTGACAAGTCCAATTAGATATAGTAATGTCCAAACCTTCATTTTCATTTTCATTTATAGTGGTTCCGACCCTTTCTACCATTTCTGCCATTCCGCCCCTTATTGTAGGTATCATTTTGAAAATTGGCGTCTTCCGTTGAACTCAAATTGGGCTCTTCACTCGAAACCTCCGCAGTATCCCTGTTGACCACTCGATTAGGTGCAGTAGTTCGAGCAAAAGAAACATTTTTAACACTGTTTTCCTTTTCAGTAGATGAAAACGAAGAAGCGGATGCCGAATAATTCCGGCGCTTGGAACTGCGTGTCCAGCTCCACCCCCTAGACTGTCTACGCACAGGTTCACGCTGCCAATTAAAAATGATGCCTGTCTCATAGTCTTTAAGGTCCCGGACCAACTTGTTGCGCTTCCTTTGCACAACATCTGCCTCTAGTTTTGTCATTTTTTCACTGATATTAACCATCTGAGCTCTATAGTTGACCTCTGTGACAAGCTCATTTTGTAGTGTGGAAATTTCGTTTTTCAACTTTTCGTGACACTTTTGGTTGCGTTTGATGAGTATACGCAACCAACCTATAGTGCACGTAAGTGAAGTTTGTTTCCACTCTTCCAGAAGATCACCTTCATCATCTGAAAAAGGTGCCGCAGGCAGTTTATCAATACGTAAGCCCCTAGGTGTAATATTGAGACTTACATATTTTTCCAATAAACTAGTGTCAAAGTATAAAGCGACTTCCTTGGCCATAAGCTTATTCAGCTGGGCAAAACGACCATCAGTATCCGCATTCCTCCCTAAGCTCCATGGATCATGGCTATTAAATCTCTTATCACGCTCCATTACCATATCTTGAAACAACATGATGTTAACTGTATTGTGCATAGCGCTCCGTTCGGAGCCTTCAGTACCTGACATCACTCAGAAATATTCCAGCAATTCACAATGTCAGAATGTCAATCAGAATAACTTCCCAGAGAACACGCTGCAAAATACGGCTTGGATCCAAAAATAGTAACCAAACAACGTAGAAATAGGAAATAGAAAAACACACCAAACAGCCAGTATGTAGCAGCAAAGCCTCCTTTATCTCTACAAGACCTGGTACCTCGGCATCTCGCCTTCAATGGGTCACAGTACGTTACAAAACAGTAACAGTCTTTATACACAAATCAATTACATCAATTATTCAATTAATTATACAATTAAATTCAAAAAATGGAGGGAAAAAAACATTTTTTTAAAAAGACATATTTTTTAAATACATATTTAGTGAAAAAATATCCCAATGTTTTAACAACAAAATTACTCAAAATTACTAAAAACTTCATATATATTAATAATTTATAATATATTTCATAATATAATTTCTTACAATATGTGAATTATAGGATAAATATTATAATTATATTTTAATAAATTCAATGGTGAATTAATTCTTCAGATACTTAATTCTAAGTTTAAACCAAAAGGCCTTAATGTATTAAACTTCAGAATCATCCTTGTTTCAAGTTCTAACAATTTGTCACAAATATTGTCACCCTTAGTGCAGTGAGGTTTGCCTAGTATACTAAATTTTAAACAGTCTGGTTTTCCCTCATGTATCTCAAAGAAGTGCTTAGCAACTGGACTAGATACATTTAAATTCTTAATGTCTCTTAAATGTTCTAAAATTCTCACTCTTACCATTCTTTAATATATGCATTTACAGCTCCAGAACATATGAAGATCATCAGCCAGTTGATTTTTACAATATGGACAAGTTTGAGAGTTTTTAGAATTAAATTTATGCAGTGTAAGGCGTGTATAATATGCATCATTCCATATCATCAACTGGGTATACATCAATTTTTGAAGAGAAGTAGATTTGTTAGTCAAGTCAATTGCTTTTGACATATTACTTTTGTCGGTCACTAAAATTTTCTCTTCCCAATATTTGGATAACAGAATTTTATCATGAAATTTAAAGTCTTTAATTAATTTATTTGTTGTTGTTATATATTTAATATCCTGTTGGAGGGCTTGCCACAAATCAGAGCATTTATTCACATTCTCATCTTCAGATTTAAAATTTATAAAGTAGCTCATAGTAAGTTCTCTAATTTGTCTCAAAATAACAAGATAATTTTTAGGTAGGTTAAATTCTTGTCTTATTTGATTGGCCGACCGGTCAAGATATTTATATATATATCAATCAAAGTTAAATTAACTATTAGTGGAAACTTTTTAAGATCAATTAATTGATTGTTCAATTTTAAATTAGGATTCCTATGAAAGGGTTGAAAAACTATCATATACTGAACCAGATCCAAAGACTGAAATAAATCTTGTATGATAATATGTTTGTTTTAATGTGTTCAATAATCCCATACATTTTCAAAGTATCTTTACCTAAAAAGGGTATTGCTTTAGGATTAATATTTAACTTTAAAATATATTTATAATTCAAAATCACCCAAGTTGGTGTCCACTTAGTACTAGTTATATCATAGTTGGCAATTCTTAGAATTCTATTAGCGTTCACGATTAGGTAATACAATTCAAAATTAGGCAACTCCAATCCTCCTTTATTTTTTGGGGTCATTAATTTATCATAAGATATCCTGTTTTTTTTGGTTCCCAAATGAATTTAGCCAATTTTTTATGGATTTTTTTTAAAAAATGTCTTCGAAAGTATTAATTGGGCTGACCTAAAAATATAAAGTAATCGTGGTAACACATTCATTTTAACAATTGAAACTTTTGCTAGTACTGGCAGTCGTAAATTTTTCCACCTCCCAAAATCAGAAATTATTTGGCCCCAAATTGTTTTAATGTTATTATTATAGAAGTCTTTATTATCTGTAGAAAACTCAATACCTAAGTATTTAATTTTTTCTTTAAATGTAACCTGCCCAACCAAAGGCAATAATGAAAAAGGTTTAGTTGTCTTTAAAGGAAAAATATTTTTTCCCAAGTTAATTTTGTAGTTAGAGACTTCTGAAAAATCATTAACAGCCTGCAATAATTTATCAGCGTCAGATATTGGAGATGCACAATAAATGTTAAGATCATCCGCAAAAGCTGCCATTAAAATTTGAGTTCCATAAATTAGTGGGACATTATGACAGACGTTCTGCTTAATATATAAGAACAGAGGTTCAAGATAAAGATTAAATAGTAAAGGGGACAAAGGGCAGCCCTGACGTGTTCCAGTCTTAATCTGTATTCTTTTGGAGAGGCTTCTATTAATGTACAGTGTAGTATAGGGATTACTATATATTTGCAACATTTGAACAAATTCATGGGATATATTAAAATAAGGTAAAAGAGCAAACAAAAAATGTGTATCAAACCCTGTCAAAGGCCTTCTGTGCATCAATTATAAGGGCATAGACATTAAGATTATTTTGTTTAGCATGCGTTATCGTAGTATGTAATGTAAGAGTATTATCACTGGTTTGTCTACCTGCCATAAATCCAGCCTGTTCTTTGGATATTATATGAGTCATGATTTTCTTCAGTCTAGATGCTATAATAGAGGTTAGAATTTTCATGTCTACATTCATTAATGATATCGGTCTATAACTATCGGGGTTTTGCGGATCTGAAATGGCTTTATGTATAAAAATAGTTTTTGAAGAGTTAAGATGAGGAACATTAATAGTATTCCTAATTATGTAGTTAAATAACTTAAAGTATCTTACCGAAAATATTTGCAAACCTTTTATAAAACTCCACTGTCATCCCATCAGGACCTGGTGATTTGTGTGATGTCATATGCTGGATTGTATATACTATGTCTTCTTCAGATATTGGTTTAACTAAATCATTTTGAATATCCTCTATTTTTGGAAACTTGATTGTAAAAATTGTTCATAAATTCTATGCGAGGACATATCCTTTTGCCCATCATAAATTTTTGTATATATTTTCTCAAAAATATTAATATCCTCTGTTTTAGAATATATTTTATTATTAAATTGTATTTCCAAAATTTGTAGTGTTGTTTTTGATTGATTAATGATCCTAGCCAACGCTCTCGATGGTGTTTGAACGTGATTAGCATACCTCGCTAACATCTTATATTCGATTTTGTATTAAAAAGAGATCCTTCTGACATTTAAATAGTTCTTTCTCTGTTTGTTCCTTAAAATTCCGAATCAGTTCTTGATCCAATAATTTAATTTTCGTTTCCAAGTTTTGAATATCTTTATTTAGTATTTTTTTATAATAAGAGGCTTTTTGCAAAAGGATCCCTCTTATTTGTGTTTTGACTGTTGCCCATTCAATATCTGGGGCATATTGTTGTTTCTTTAGACTAACCAGTAAGTCTTTAAGGTACTTTGTAATCTCCTGTATTATTTCTTCCTTATTCAGTAGATTTGGATTAAGAGACCAATTATAGCCTCTTTGCCGCAAGGTATCTTTTATCTCCTTAGCAAAACTCAGCGAAATTTTCGAGTGATCTGATAAATACCATGCATGTATAACAACTATAGCTTCTAAATTAATCAATGTTCTTGAAATCAGGAAGAAATCTATTCTGGACCACATTTTAAGACATGGGGAATAAAATGTAAAATTATTTGTACTATTAACATTGTTTAAATAGTGAAAAGGGTCATATAGTTGAAAGTCTTCTTTAATATCATTTAGTGCTAATACAGCATACTTATTAAATGCTTTGTGTGGACAAGATCTATCCAACTTCGGATTTTGGTAAGCATTCCAATCATCTCTAACAATTACATAGTATCTATCAAATTGTGTTAAAATTGAATACAGTGATGTTATGAATATTTGTTGATCATTACAAGGCGCATAAATGTTTAAAAGTAAAATAGGTTTATCAAATAGGGTAGATGCCAGAATAACGTAGCACCATCACCAGTCTTTATCTGCATTAGAATCTAAATTTTTTTCCTTATATTGATCTTTAATAATTATAGCTACCCCAGCACTATTTGACTTACCTTCCGATGCTATTACTTCTCTGATCCACTTCTTTTTTTTTTATATCAACCCATTGATCATTCATTAAATGTGTTTCTTGCAGTAAGATAAACCACGCCTTAGCCTGCAACAATACATGTAACAATAGTTTCCTCTTCTTTAAGCTCTGGAGCCCTTTAACATTCCATGAATCTAATTCCCACATTTCCAAGGTTGGCTGCACAATGAAGGTTTTGGAGAGAAAAGATTAAAGAAAATACAATATATTCAAAACCATACATGGTCTGGAAGCAATCCATATATCCCGTCCTAAACCAGTGCTTACCCACTCTAACCCCAGACCAGGGCATATATAGGTCTTGTGTAACATAGAATAACAGAAGGTTTAAGAAAAGAAACAAATAGGAAAACATCACATTATAAAATTTCAAACATGTTCCATAATTAAGACCTATATAATCTAACTTAACTACGACAAAGCCTAAACTAAACATTCCCTAACGAGCACTGCATTGATCTACATTTCCCTAGTTAACTATATTTAAGCAAATCAAATTAAAAATACAATATTACAGTACATATAAAAATAAATTGAAAAAAGGAAGTTTTAGTATTTGGATTAGCTATCTATCTATAGATAAACCGCATGCATAGAGAAAAAAAAAAAAACCCATACTAAAATATAACCCTATGTTAAAATAAATATACAGCTAAATAGAGATATCCCTGGTTATAAACCCACACTATAATAGTTTTATACTAAAGCAAACTACTAACTAACTAATATAATATGAATTATCACAGTACATTATGAACTATAATGACAAGTATATTTATACAAACATTACTAAATCCCTGCACCCTCTCTAAATAATATAACTACAAAATTCTACATAAATATGTATAAGAGAAACAAATAAAATATTCCTATGTGCTTATTTTACCATACAACAGTGTTATTTTAAAGTTAAATGAGTAAAAAGATGTTAAAACAGTTCCCTTTGGTTTCCCAAGCCTGGAAACCCTGTGAAATATTCGCGACGGGAGACCGCTTTTACAAACGGACTCCCAGAAGTGTCACAGCGAAATCTGCACCCACGACAGCATTTTAGGCACTTCCTGTCTTACTCCTCATCGAAAACACTTCCTAGACACCATAAAACGATGGGAAACGAATGGAGGTAATCAAGATAAGCAAAAACAAACAGTTTTATTGCTCTGCAAGAGGCCTAAAGCTTTACAAACGCAAACAAAAGATTATCCAGTCCTGGAAGCACAGTAAACAATGGATCCGACCTCAGCAGCATGCCAGTCTCAACGAAAGTTTAATTCAAGTCTCTGATACAGGTAAAGCCTTGAAAACTTTAAGAAACAGATTTCTTGCCTCATTTTTAGTGGAAATAGCATGTTTAGTCCCATCCATTGTAAATGTAAGCATATGTGGGTATTTCATCTGAAACAATTTGTCAATAAGAAATTTACAGTATGGAGACAAAGACTGTCTAGCTTGTCTTACCTGTATGGGTAAATCCTGTGACAGGGATATTTTATTATTTTTCCACATGATATAGCCTCCAGTTTGTTTTACAGTAGTAAGTATTCTGCTTACATCTTGATAGTTAAGCATTTTAACATATACAGGTCTAGGAAAGTTAGATGCTTGTGACTCTCTCAAAGCTCTGTGCGCTCTTTCAATAATAATTTGTTTCACCCATCAGAGTCATTTAGAAGCACTTCAAATATTTGTAATATGGAAGGAATTAATTCATTATACTGAATAGATTCTGGAATCCCTCAGAATAATGTTTCTCCAGGATCTTGCTTCTAGGTCAGTAAGCTTGTTTTGCATAGCCTGTATATCCACAACATGTAGATTAGTTTTTTTTTCAAGTAAAGTTAATTTATCCTCATTTTCAGAAATTCGAGCTTCCGTCTTGTCCATTCTCTCCAGCAACTGAGTACATGAGTTTCCAAATGTTTGTATTTGACAAGTCAGTTCTTTCAGAGCTTCTTGTATGGGTAGCAGAGCATTTCTGATATCTTCCATGTTTAATGGTTGTTCAGATTTAGATTTGGTCCCTGGTTTCTGTTGTTCCTGTATTTTAGTAATTTTTTTGTCTTTTAGAAATCACATCCTTTTCAGGTGACTAATTCCGAAAGTTTTGTTTTAGTAGTGGTTGTATCCATGTTTTCTTCCTCTTTTGACATCTTATTTGAACACAAAGACTTGCAGTATAGAAAGCACATGGTTCCTTTGTTTACTTCTCTCTGCAGAGCCAGCTAATCTGTTGTAATCCAGTGAAATATATTCCTTTTTCCAGTTTTTCTTCTTAGTAATGGATAGTTAAGTGTAGTTGAAGCTATTTTATCGAAGATTTGATGTTAAAAGCTTTATATTATCCACTCAGGGTTTAGATTTCCTCAGGTTAAGTAGAGAGCTGCAGTTCAGCAGTGCTTACAGAACGGCAGCCATCTTTGAATAGATGAGCATACCTTATATCTTCTATTCAAGTCAACCTTATGTAACAGACACATCAGTGTCTTTGCAAGGTCTTTAACTTGTTTTAGAGAATGGGTGACATCTACATCGACACTCTGATTGGAGAATGAACAGCTTTCCGCAGGGTCTTAATGCACAGGTAATGCCCGCTGAAAAACAAGTCCACCGTTTCATGGCAGCATATTAAGCTGCCATGGAGCTTAGACTGCAATGAAGGTAATGGCCACCATTATTTCACACTCACGAGGAAGTACTTTTGCTGTTTAACAAATGTAAAATTAAGGGAAAAAATAGTGTGTGAGAGAGAGAGAGAGCATGAAACTGAGTGTGAGATTGATTGAGACATTATTTTACACTCACTAAGCAGCTCTTTTGTGGTTTAGCAAGTGTAAAATTAAAAGAAACATTTAAAAAAGAGAAAGCAAGAAAAATGTGGGTGTGTGTTTATGTTTCTTTCTGTCTGTATATGTGTGTGTGTGTATGTGTGCTTGCGTCACGAAAGCAAAAGTGTGTGTGTGTGTGTGTGTGTGTGTGTGTGTGTGTCAGAGAGACAGACAGACAAGATCAAGCAGTGGCAGCAGCAGTTAAAATGCATAACTGTCAACCTCTTAGCTCAAGAAATCTGGATAAAGCCTAAAATAAAGGGGCAAATAAAAGTTCTAAACTGGGAACTGAACTTAAAACACTGCTATTATAAAATTTAAAAAGTTTCTAGAATAAAAGGCTTTATGCTAGCATACATTTTATGATGAAAATAAAGTCTGAAACTCCAATGTATGTCATTATTTAGTAACTTTAGTCCCCAGTGATCTCCAAAAAACAGCCATACATTTTATGAGTAAAGGACAAAACAAAAATGAAGTAAATATTTGGAGATTTGCTTTGAGAAGTTTATTTGGGATGTAAAATACTTCCTCCAACACCATTTACATACACTACAGCAAGTCTGAAACATTAAGAGAAAGAACAGTTTTACATAAAAAAATATATATTTAAAGTAAAACAACAATTTTACAGACAGCCCATTCTCTAAGTGCAATAATGTCCTCCAGGGTTGTGTTACTGTCAATAACACCATTCCAGCTATGTAGAGGCCCTCCACCTATGGCATCGGGCCTCAGAACACCCCTGGGAGTGCAGTACCTAACACAGTAACATCTTATTATGAGTTATTGCTTGCTTTAAATGTTAGGATATTGTATCATATCAGTCTGATAGTTAATGTCTCAGATATTCAGTGTAACCGGTGTGTAAACTTTCTTACTGAAACTAAAACCCACCTTCCTTTTCTGAGTGCAGCAGTCTCAATGAAGGAGCAAAAAGAAACACTTCTTGCAATTCTAATTCTATGGATGCAAGGTTGCTGCCAAAGTCTTACACATATAATATGCGCCACTAAGATGCTAAACATTACAAAAAAGTGGATCAGCATCATTTTCAAAGGAAATGTAATAAAAAAAATGGCTTGGAACTAATCTATAAACTGGAGAAAAGCAACAGGCTTAGGCTGCTCAATTTGTAAGAGTTCAATATTACTGCTTGTGATGATGTCAGGTGTTGCCAGTTATGCCAGGGGAAGTAGGGCAGTGAATCTGTAACATATGCCAGACTAGCTAGCTGGGGTTTTGTAAAGAAGTATATGTCATTGGTATATTAAACTGATTTGTGCAAATGCCTGTGTTGAAAAATGTATTTGTAAAGCTGCCTGTGCTAAAAATGTACCAATAATTTGTCCTGCTGGACAGAAAAAGAAATACACTTGTACGTCAGACTGCATTATAACTACTGAAATTAATACTGTAACAGAGGGTACTGAAATAGAAGTGGTTAAGCTCCACTCCAGCTAACTTTGAAAGATAGTATGAAATTAAATTAATTTATGCCATAAATATTGTATTTTACAGTTCTTATTGCAGCCAGAGACAAAATGTCTTTGCCAAAGAATGGTCCATTAGCTCCTGTAGGAACAGTGGAAGTGCTTTACTGTTTTATGACTTCCAGAAGCTGCAACAGATCTTAGCAAAGCTGTGTTTATGTTGTGTGTGTATTACTGACACACCTGTGAGATTCTGGATCAGTTGCTAGGAAAGGGGTTAGTACGGGAACCAGAAGTCAGATGAGTGTGATGTCATTCTGTAATTCATCACAAAAGTGATGATGTGATACTAGATGAGACTGGAGTCTCAGAGCAGTCTGTTTTTGTAACCTGACAAAGGAGGACCACTAACCCACTTCATCTTGCCTTGTTCTAGTAAGGGACCAGGGAACAGTAATTCTTTAGAGCAGTCAGGAAAATATAGTGAGATTAGTTAAGTACTGTTTTTCTCTGTGTGAATCTATTCATCTGTGTTATTTTAATATTGCCTGTGATTGTAACTCTGGTGTCTATTGTACATATATATTTATCATCTTTGTGCTCTTTTATTATTAAATATATTTAAACTTTTCATTGTGGCTGGTCCTTTAGAGAATATTTTAAATTTGACAGTACTCGTATCTATTTAGTGACTCTGTGGCCACTTCTGAAAGCTTTACTGCAATGGTCAAACAATATCATTTGCATTAATATTAATTTCAATCAGTATAAATGGGTACCCTTGTAACAACCTTAGAGCAGCTGGCTTTGGAGTGTCTGGTGGCAGAGTAACTACCTTATAGTTTGGGCAGAAGAGGAAATGGCTAGTAAATCTGTGCCAGGCTTTCCCAGGTGTGTGTGTGTGTGTGTGTGTGTGTGTGTGTGTGTGTGTGTGTGTGTGTGTGTGTGTGTGTGTGTGTGTCAGCTGCTTAGATCAGTGACACACAGCACTGGTTTCGTAGAGAGGGCGTTGGAGGACCTGGCTTGGACACTTGGCTGAAGACCCAACTTTACAGCTGTGCCAGTGGGGAGTCTCACTGTGGCTCTTGAGAGAGAGGGAGAGAAATCCAGACCCCTGACTGAGTGTGTTCCGAGTGTGCTCTTAAGGGAAATTGTGTTTGATGCAGAGAGCTGCAACTAGAAATACTGTGTGTATCTACTTTTATTCCAAGCCCCTCTCCAGTGTCAGTGGTGAGGATTCAGGCTCTTTGATTACTGGCCCACAGAAGGGATGTCACACTTCGCTTTGGAGAACAGCAAGCTTTCTGGGCAAAAAAAAAAATGTATGTACGAGACTAATGGTTCTCCCTTGGGAGAGAGGAAAACGTTTATCTGAACATGGACAGCGCTCTTCTTCTGCATTTACATCAAACCCCACAGGGGTTACAAATCTGACAGCATGAGCCAATTCTCAATCCTATTTTGTTCTTTTTCTAAGCCAGAAAATGACAACAGTTGAGACAAGTTCCCTTCTATTTTCTTTGTAGAAGTTTCCTGATGTAGGTAAATTTAGGCTTTGTCCTAAAAAGAGTAGCAACCTGCTTTACAAGACCAAAATCATTCAGCACAATATGTTTACAGTCAACATACAAATGAGCCTTGGATGCCTGGAGGACAAAGCCCATTTCTCCAGGCACTTATAAACACCATTCAGTTTACATTATGGGGCCTTGTCCAAATCATACACAGTCCTTGGCCACCTCCACCACAACAGTCAGAATCTCAGAAAGAAAGATGGAAAGGTGAAATAGGCTGTCTACACATTGGTTCTTTGGCATAAAGAAATAAAGCACTTAAGATGACATACTCTTCCTGAGTTTGATTAGCAGCTTAGGTATTGCATGAGCTGACTGTAGTGAGAAACAGACAGACAGACATTTACATGCCTGCTTCTCTCAGAGGGTAGGGTGATAGGGCATGCTTGGATGTACCTGACATCATGGCTCCCAGTAATAACCAAGGCCATGGACATAAATAACATATGCGGTCTATGAGGTGGACAAGGTGAATGAAAAAGCATCATTGTTGAAGAAAGGATGCCTCCCTTGCCATGCCTGCTATAGGGCTCACCAACGTGCAATATCTAGCACACTAGTGGACAAGACATTAAAGAAAAATGTTTTGGATACAGCACTGATGATGCTGCTTAGAAGCTGCCCTCCTCTCTTTATATCACTGATCACTACATATTAAACTGCTCGGTAAATACACAACAGGATGGTAGCCCTTAGGCCAGGGAATTAACTGGACATAAGGTACTGAGGAAAAGCACCAAAAGCAAAAAGACCCAGACGGAGTTCCAATATGGCTGCACACTGAGTAATAGGTTATTTTAGCTCTCCCAGTGTGAAAATAGAAACTCAGCAGAGAAGGCCAGTACACTTGTGTTCATGGATGAATTTCAGTAACTGGCTAGTAAGTACACTGCCCGGATGCCAGGAATAAAGAAATACAGAAGACCTGGAAAAAATCGGCTACAAAAAGTGAGGAAGAAGCACTGACTACGGTGAGTTCTGCAGCTGTTCAGCAAAAAGTAATGCAACCTTCAGACATGACTTCCAATAACCTATAGGATGATATAAGACAACTGCATACAGACCTGGCTAAAATAAACAAAACAATGTTAGAGTATATTAACACAAACAACAAAAGGCTGGAACAAATGGAAGAAGCTTTAAACAGATATTCAGATGAGATGATAAAGCTGCAAAAATCAGAGGTCGAAATGAAGAAAAGTCTGGCTGAATATGAGACTGCTCAGGGAGAGATGTTTCAAAAAATAACAGAATTAGAGGACACAGCACGTAGGGAAAACTTGAGATTTTCAGCTATACAGGAGAAGGTAGAAGGAACAGACAGCATTAAGTTTATGAAAGCACAAATAAGCAACTGGACTGGTATTCCACTGCAGGACTTAATAGTAGAACAGTCACATCATGTGTATGCTCCAAATTTAGCTATAAGAAAGTGACCTAGACCTTTAATAGTAAGGATGCAATCCTACCAGCAGAAAGAACTGATTTTGTCAAAACTGTGGCAATAGGACAAAATATGAAAAGTAGGTGACAGCAAAGTATGTTGGAGAAGGATTACTCATTGTACACCAGGTAAAAGAGAAGTAAATTCATCTCTGTATTCAGAGAATGCTGAGACGCAGGTATAAGATTCAAACTGCTGTATCCAGCTGTCTTCATGGTATTCTTCCCTGGAGGGACAAAATCATTTTTGATGACGTGCATGCTAAGGAGGAAATACAAAAGTTTTTCCAACAAAAACTGAGCTGTGAAACAGAGATTTGGCTTCTTGCTCATCTGGTAATAAAGACTACAGAGAGTCTGCACCTGTGAAACCTTTTCCAGTTTTTCAATGGAAAATGTTGGAGAAAAGGAAGGGAGCATGAGAGTTGACTAGAAGAACTGAGAGTATGTTGGAAATGAAACAGAGACAGGATTTGGGTGATGGAGAAGAACAGTAATAAAATCAGTAATTTAATGTGGGATTACAATGCATTAATTAGATTTATGAAATTTGGCAGCCCAAGAAAATCTGGAAACATTGGACTTCTTCAGAATCTGTTTGCTGAGTGGGGAACTCAAGTATATGCCCTACTTCAGGTCATTAATGTTTGGAAAAATGCTTTGGGAAGAGGGGAGAACGCTAACTGTAAGTAAAGAAAACACTTTCTTTTCTTAACATTGTAGCCATGTTGCATGGTTTTCTTTGCATGCTATTTTTGAGTGTAATGGGGACTGTAAACAAGTGGTGTTTTTATTTTTCTCTCCTCTTCTCTTTTTCTTCTTCTGCAGTTTTGAGAAACATAGGCAATGTAATGATTAACAAAAAAATAAAAAGGAAAAAGGGAGCCTGGTTAAGGGGGCATGACAGAGTTCAAATTACTGTGCTTTTTTATTCTTACATGGGGAAATGACCGACTCAAGACCTTTGTTTTAAAACAGAGAGCAAGTAAATGAAAAAGGAATACTGAACATTAAAAGGCTTTTTTTTTCTAGCACTTGCAAACATGTATACTAAGTATCACTTCTGCTGCTGCTCTTCATGGCTCCATGTAGACAATCTGATAAAGAGAAACTGGAGACAATCTGGCGGAAGGGGATTGGCTGAGGGAAAAGAAAAAAGAACAGAGAAATTGACTAGGACATAATGTTCCCTGAAAACAATCAGGGGTTTTCCCAGGTGTGACAGCTTTAAAGATAATACAAAACCAGTTAGACCTGAAGTAAAGTTCAAATGCAATGGGGTACTAATATAAACAGATGCCTTTGTTTTTTCTTGTTCACCCTTCTCTCTCTTTTAAGTCAGTTTTGAGAAATGTAGGCACTGCAATGAGGAAAAAAAATGAGGATGGGAGGAAATGGGGGAGACAGCAGAAGGGTTTAATTAAGAGTATGACAAAAGAAAAATCAGTGTGCTTTTTCCCATGCTTGCATAGGGAAATGACTGGGTGAAGACCCTAGGCATCTATCCAGTAACAAGTTTATTACAAAGCATGTAAATGAAAAATAATATGAAAGATTATAAGGCTTTTTTCTGGTAAACAAGGTACCATTAGCAGTTTTGTGTCTGGTTTGCACATCAATAGAAGACACTTTGATAAAGAAAAATGGCTTGGAGAAAGTGTTTACTGAAAGCATTCAAGTGTTTTCTCAACTGGGAGAGTTACATAGATATAAAAAAATCAAATAGCACTTACTAATAGCACAGGCTGCACCATGCGTCTAAGCATGACTAACCTTTTTTTTTTTGTTAACTTTAGCCCGTCTGTGTAGCTATCAACTTAGAACTTGTGTTCTTATTAGGAAGCAAAAACTTCAATATTTGAAGTTGTACTTAGTTTTGTATGTTATTGTAAAGTTCATATGTTTTAGGAGGGGTTTTGGGGGGGTTGTTTGTTCTGTTTGAGGACTTTCTGTGACATAGGTGCAAATGGATATGACATGAAAACTGTATAAAAGACCGACCTGCCAAACAGTATATATATATATATATATATATATATATATGTAACATAAAAGTTCGAACTAGACATATAGCAAAAGAGCAGTTATATATAAAAGGTGGCAATAATAACTGTATAAGTAAATGATGCTTTCTGTAATGTCTTCCAATGTGAATGGTCTTACAAATCTAGGATTCATTGTGTTGCCTAATGGTTAAGGTGTTGGCCTTACAAACACAAGGTGCAGGGTTTGAGACTCACAAGGGATAATTGGCTAAGCTTAAAATGGCTCGCAAGGGCAGTTAGCTTAGTACTAACCTATGAACTGGTAGACCAGTGTGTATGAGAGATAAAATTAAATATAAAAAAGAAAGAGTAGTGAATTATATTAAAAATGTAGAGTGCAAATAGCTATGCTACAGGACACAATCTGGAAAGAAATGAACATGTGAATTTGATAAAGAAAGGTTTTCAGGATGGTTATTCAGCAGAATATTTGGGGCAAAGACTAGTACTTATATTAATTGCAAGAGGAGCTCCAACAGTGTCAGAAGAAGAAAAAAGATGATAATGGAAGATATATAGCACTAAGGGGCTACTGGCTAGGGAGGACGATTACACAGGCATGCATTTATATCCCCCCTAAAACTGCTATAATGGAACTTAAGAAAATTCTGGGAGAAATAATCAGCTTTCAGCAAGGAATATTATTTATAAGTGGATACTGGAATTTGGTTTACAACAGTGAAGATGTGTTTGGGGGTCTAGAAGGGAAAATATAACAAGGGAGGGTAGATTTTTGAAGAAATTTATGAAAATGTTTGGCATGGAAGATGTGAATTCAGTATTAGGAGTTCAGAGTGAATTTACATATCAGTCACCGAGATATAAAATCTATCTAGCCTAGCCCAGTTTTTCTATCTCACAAGAACATGTGCATTTAATTGAAGGTCTTGAAACGCACCCGATAACTATTTCAGATCATGCACCAATAGTAACTAAAATAAAAATGCAAAGTAATGAAATGAAAATGAGACACTGGCACAGTCCCTCCTACCGGCTGAAAAGACAGGAATTTAAGGAATGGGCTATGGAATTAAGTCAGGAGCTACTAGAGAAGATAGATTTATCTTCTGAAAACATAGCTAAGGAGTGGGATAAAATTGAAGTGGAGTTTAAAACTAGGTTGGAAATAAAAGATAGGGAGGAACAGCTAAACAGTAACAATAATTATTTAGAGGGATTGGCAAATGTTAAAGTATTGCAAAATAGGGGAAATTTCTCAGAAGAAAAGGTGCAACTGCAGAATGCTAAGCACAAAATAAGGGATTACCTTGATAATATGCATGAGTTTAGAAAGATTGCAGTTAAACAATTGTTTTTTGACAATAATTATAGAGCACAAAAACTTCTAGTACAACAACTCATGGAACAAAACTTGGAAAGGGCAGTCACCAAGCTTAGGGAGCCTATAACAAAGGAAGATAAGAAGAGACTCTGTAGAAGTATTAGAAATATTTCAGAAATTTTACGAAAATTTGTACAAAGCAGAGAAATACGGAAATCAAGAAAAGGTACAAATGGAAATGTTTATGTAAGAACTAAATATGCCAAAGTTAGGGGTAGATGAGGCTCAATTACTAACAGGATAGGAAGGGATGAGATAAAAATGGCTATGTATAGCCAATCTACAGGAAAGTCCCCAGGAATAGATGGCATTCCTGTGGAAGTTTGGAAGTTAAGAGGGAAAAAACTCAAAGATCTAGAAGGTTTTGTTTAATAGAATTTTAAGAGAAGTACCAGCATCCTGGAAGAAGGTGGTGGTAACGGTAATACCTAAAGAGGGTAAAGATCCATCAGATCCAGCTTCATACAGGGCCATTTCAATACTAAACCATGATTATAAAGTGTTCATGTCTAATTGCTAAAAGAATGGCAAAAGTGATACCAAAATCGATGGACATGGATCAGTGTGGTTTTGTGGCGTGGAGGTAAACATTTGATAATATTAACAGAACATTGATGATCCAGAGGGAAGCAGAATGCAAGAAAGTATCACTTTTATTGGTGGGTCTTGATGCAGAGAAAGCATTTGATAGAGTAAGATGGGGACTTCATGAGCAGGGAAATGGAAGCATTTGCATTCCCTGATACAATTATAAGGTTGATTAGAAGACTATATGAGGGATTGGAGGCGTGAATTAAAGTGGATGGGGTCCTCTCCGATAATTTCTGCTTGAGTAAAGGAACCAGCCAGGGACGTCCGCTTTCCCATTCACTGTCTGCATTATATTTAGAACCACTGGCAAAGAAAATAAGGGACTCAGAAATCCAAGGATATAATGGGTATGGTAGTCAGGAAAACCTGGCTCTATTTGCAGATGATATTATTTTACACATGACAAAACATGAATGGGATATTACAGTGTTGTGGAACATTTTAAGATGGTTTCAAATCTTCTCGGGATACAAAATCAATGAAGCTAAAACAAAGGCAACAGCAGTAAATTATGTACCCACACACAAATTGGTCCAACAATATCCATATTTATGGGGACATGATAAAATGAATATTTAGGAGTATGGATTAAAATGACTCTGTGGTGGCAGCTATGGACATGTGGAAAGAGACTGAACAGAAGATAATATAAAAATCGAGAAACTGGAAGTTTTGTTACATAGATATGGATACTAATATATGTCATTAAAATGTTTTTAGTCCCTTTAGTCTTATACACAGGTCAGGCATACTTTTAGCAACCGGAGAAGTGGATAGCAATTAAAAAAAAGAGTTACAGGATTTTATCTGGGAAGTGAAGACAGCAAGGGCCAAGTGGGATACGCTGATTGTACGAATAGAACAAGGTGGACTAAGATTACCTAATTTGAGGGGGTACTTTAGAGCAACAAAGTTAAGGCTCTTATACATAGCACAAGCAGAAAACTATAATTCAAAGTGGAAAAAAATGATGCTGACACAGGGAGGAAACAAAAAAAAAATAAGAAGAGATTGGGATTTTGGATGCAGACTCTTAAGGAGATCAACCAAAATCATACAGAGTATTACATTCATAAAATATCAGGGAGTATTCTAAGAACCAGACCAGCACGAGAATGGAAAAAAGAAATTTTGCTGATAGGGTTGACTGTGGTCAGGGATACAGATAATAGGCAAGAGGGGCTGGAATTTATTGGAGAAAACTGGTAAAGGAATCAAGGTAATGGGAGCAAATAACTAGAGAGGGAAACATTATAGAATTGGAAGAAGCCAAGAATTTATTTGGACTGCAGGTTAGATATTGCCTTCCCTATCAAAGGTTGATATCAGAGTATAGGCAGAGAGAAAGAAATAGGGGGGTCCTAGATGAAAGACCAGCACTGGTAAAGTTTTTAGTAGAATCTACAACAGAAGCTGCCATTAAAAGTGGAATAATTAGTAGAGTATATAAAATATTGCATGCTAACTATAAAAATCAATCAGCGGATGTTAGAAAGGATTGGGAAGACAGATTGGATAAGCAATTCACAAAGAAAGACATTGTCTCCCAAACAAGGAACAAAAAATAGAAGATTTAGGATTTTTGCTCGGAAAGGTTTACATAGATATTTATATACCCCAAGTAGACTCCAAGAGAATTTTTCCACAGGTAGACAGCAAATGTTGGAGGTGTGACAGCAAAGAAAGAGGTAATTGGGACCATATTTTCTGGGAGTGTTGTGAGTTGCTGGACTTTGAGGATTTCCTGCAAGATTGCACTGTCGGAGTTGCTAGGTGGGCAGATTGGTGTGACAAGAGAGATGATTTTTCTGAGCTATGATACAGAATCTGAATTGTCTAGACATGGTAAGGTCTTGCTATGTCTAATTGTGGTGGCTGCCAAAAAAGCAATTACTAGAAAATGGAAATTAAAATCTAAACCAACTATACTAGAAGTAATGAATATATAGCAAGAGATAAAGCAACTGGAATTGAGATCTTTAAAAAAAAGTAGGGACAAACTACATAGGAAAATGGGAACTGTGGGAACAATACATACAGGGGAAGAATAAGATTTAAAAGAAGGCAGGACTTAAATGAGCTATGTAATGTTCGACTGAAATGATTGGGTAAATTATAAGTGAGGTATAACGTTTGCAACTGGATGTGTGTCAGTATGGTTTGTGATGCAAAATGCTTGCAACTAGGATTGTGTCTGTGTGGTTTGTTTTCATTCATATAAATGTATGATTGCCTATGTTGTAAGTGATGGTTTAATAAAGATGTTTCTTGTTTAAAGAAAAAAAGGACAGGAATTGAATAATTTATGAAATGATCCTTAGAATATATGATATATAGCAAATACATGTGAAGTATAATGTTTGTAAACCTGAACTTAATACAGTTTGAGTACTTTTATAGATATGTAAATTTGCCTATATCACGAGTGATAATTCAATAAAGGCATTTAAAAAATAAAACGCAATATTAGGTCAGGTAAGTTAACATTAACTCATCCTGTTGAGTTTTATGACTAAGTTACTCTAGAGCTGGATTCCACATCAGGATGTATGATTTATTTGGACCTGACCAAAGCTTTTAATACTATATCTCACAGATCAATTAAAGCTACTCTTGTAAAGTACAACTACAATCCATTTACTAGTAGCTGAATAATTAGTTGACTTACTGGTCATATGCAATGTACATCAATAGAAGGACAACTTTCAGATTGTTTGCCAGTATTGGTTGGCATGCCACAGGGATCAGTTTTGCACCCTTTTTAAATTAATTTGGTTTTGTCTACTAGTCCAGTTTAGTAATTATACTTGGCACACATGCTGATCACTGTAAGCTTGACTTTATACTTGACTACAGTGGGGAATCACTCAAGAATTTCAAAATTAATGTTAACATTTTCAAGTTGGCCTAATGATGTCAATCTGAATTTTAGTAGTAATAACTCTAAAGTTATATATCTTGGAATACCATTTTCAGCCTGCCCTTTAAATTAATGGATGTATTTTGCCCAAACGAAATGCTGCAAGGATTTAGGGATACTGATTTCATCAGATTTTTCCTTTCCTGATCATCAACACAATAAAGGAAACAAGCATTTTCCATTATGGGACTTGTGTTCAAAATTTTATTCCTATGACATGAACATAATTTAGTTAATTTGTATAAAATGTATATCTAACTGTTATTAATTTTATGGAAGCACAAACAAGCAACTGGACTGGTGTTCCACAGCAGGATTTGTTAACTGAAACAGCACATCTTGTGTATCCTTTAAACCTGGCCATGAGAAAGCAGCCAAGACCTATATTAGTAAAGATGCAATCATACCAGCAGAAATAGATGATCCTGATAAATCTGTGGCAGAAGAGCAAAGTATTAAAAACTGGAGACAGTAGACCATTTGTGGAAAATTGTTATTCACGGTACACCAGGCAAAAGAGAAGCAAATTTATCCTAGCAATCAGAGAATGTCAAGAGACAGATATGAGATTTAAGCTGGTATATCCATCCGTTTGCAGAACAGTTTTCTGGAGGATCAAAGACACTTTCGGATGCAGACAAAGCTAAGGAGGAAACAAAGTTTATCCAATGAAAAACAAAAAGTGAGCCAGGAAACAGAAGGGGACTCTGCTTCTCATTCTTCTGACAATAATGGAGAGACTTTGCCAGTGAAACTTTTTTCCAATGTTCTAAAGTAAAATGCTCAAAACACAGAAGAAAAGGACAGGAATTAATACAAAAATCGGGAGTACCACAGACTGGAACAAAAGGCCGGTGATGAGAGATGATTAACAAAATGAAGACCAGCAACACTAAAATTAATGAATAAAGCCTCACTCATATGTGGCATTACTCACATTGGGGAAATATGGCTTTGCAACAAAAAGTGTCTGAAAAAGGCTGTACTTTTGTGGATGGACTGTAATGACAAATTGGGTGTATGCTTTAATGTTTAGAAGAGCACAATGAGAAAAGTAAAGTAAAACAATTTTTGTTCTTATTACTATTTGTGTTTTGTGTGTAGTCATGGGTATTTTAAATGTGGGGGGATCTTTTCAGTAACTATTGTATGTGTTAAAGATATTAAGAATTTTTACAGCTGTAAGAAATGAAGGCTTTATGGTACAAGAGAAGGGTTGGATGTGGGTTGATATGCTATGATCTTGGGCTGTTGGAGTGGGGAGTAAAACTGCAGTGATTCTATTGTATGTATAATTAAGATAATTTTTCGTATTTTTACAAAGGTGAGCTTCTAGATTAATGCCCATTGCTTTAGTTATAAACAAGTAGGCTTGAAAAATAAGACAAAATGATAAAGGCCATGAAAAACGCCAAGTTTCTTGTTTCTGCAAGAACACTGGATTTTTTTTCCATTAGCAAATCTTCTTAGTGGGAGTCAAGTCTGTAGTTGAAGGTAGTTGTACATTCTCTTCTGAGTGAAATTTGCAAAGATTTCTTCATGCATTTACAGAGCTGTTAGCTGTTTTTTTTTTTCTCCCATTGCTGACTATTGTATGGAGATGAGTTGTCTGCAAGTGAAAGCAATTAATCTTGAGAGTTCTGAGCATTCTTTGCTAAGGGAAATGGAAAGTTTAAAGGCTCTGAGAAAAATGTTGAATATTACAGGATGTGAATAAAATAGCAGCCTTCCCAGCAGCCTTAATATTTTTATGCATTTAATAGAACAATATGCAATTTAGTTGTATTTAAAGAAGTCAGTAAAGACTTCCAATATGGCTGCATACAGATCAACAGCTTAATTTCGGCTCTCCCAATGTGAAAAAAGATACTGAAAAATAAGACCCCGTGATGACGTCAGCTTGAGTAGAGTTCAGTTGCTGGCTAGAAGAATGAGACAGAAAATCATCCAGAAAAGGTGAGGAGAAATCTCTGGCTGGAAGAATATTGCAGCTATTCAGTAAAACAGGTGTTCAAGCGTCAGCTTTGGTACAAGAGATTGCTTCCAGTAATTTACTGGAAAAAAAAAATCAACTGTTCTCAGAAGTGATTGAAATAAAAAACAATGACTGAGTACACATCAACTAAAAAAGGCTTGAAAAGATAAAAGAAAGTTTAACAAGCTATTCAAATTAAATGATAAAACTGCAAAAATTAGAAGTTGAAATGAAAAAAGGCTGGCTGAGTAAGAGACTTATCAAGAAGAGCAGTTTCAAAAACTGGTTAAGTTAGAAAACTTGGTGGACAGAAAAAAAATTGAGATTACCTGCTGTACCGGACAAAATGGAAGGTACGGACTGTATTAATTTTATGAAAGCACAATAAGCAACTGGATTGGTAGTCCACAGCAGTTAACTGAAAGGGCACATCAAGCGTATTCTCCAAATCTGGTAAAATCTGCATTAGTAAAGATGCACAATCATACTTTATTTTTTATTTTATTCTACCAGCAGAAAGATGCATACCAGCAGAAAGACTTGATTCTGATAAAACTGTGGCAGAAGGGAAAGGTATTAAAATTGGAGACAGCAGTGTGTTTGTGGAAAACGACTTTTCACTGTACACTAGCTAGAAGACATTTATCCCAGAAATCAGGGGATGTCAACAGGCAGGTGCGAGATTCAAGCTAGTGTATCGAACTGTCTTCACAATATTTTATCAATGATGTTTTTTTGATGGAGAACAATCTAAAGAAGAAATAAAGTTTATCTAACAAAAAGTGAGCCAGCAAACATACGGGCATTCTGCTTCTCATTCTTCTGACCATAAAGCTCATAGAGAGACTGTCAGTGAAACCTTTTTCAGTGATTCAATGGAAAATATTTGAGAGACTGACAAAAGCATAGAATTTGACTAGATGATTGAGGAGTACCTTGAACTTGAACCAAAGCTGTAACAGTGCACTGATTATATTATATGTAGAATTAAGATACATTCTTCTATTTTTAAAAAGGGTTAAATATTTTTGAAGATACACATAGTTGTTTTGTGTTTGCTTTACGTTAATGGGGGATGGGGTGTTCAGGAAATGTATTTAGTGCTGGAAGATGGAAATGTACAGGACAATCAGCAACAGTGAAATTAGAGAACAAATGGGGGACTATAAAGCATCAATCACATTTGTGAAATGTGGTCTTCAAGAACAAGTTGCTGAGAAAGACTGGACTTTTGCTGACTTTGTTAAACTTGTGGGTGGACTGTAAAGGGTATACCCAACTTTATGTCATTAATGTTTAGGAGAGCACTAAAAGGGAAAAGTAGCTAAGTAAAATAAGTTTTATTCTTATTAATATTTCTATAAGGCATTTCACGACGTAAGCTGCATATACAGTAAAGCAGTTTTGTGTAGTGTGCATTCAGGAACATTTTAAATGTTATGGAGGGTCTCTTCAGCAATTGCGATATATGGTAAAGTATTAAAGTAAACTATTTTTTAAGTTGTAAGAAGTGTAGGCTTTACAGTATAACAAGAGAAGAAAGGCTGGACAAAAGCAAGCTTCATGTTAATATCCTGAGACTTTGGGCTGCTGGGTTGGGGTTACAATGTAAAACTGCACGGATTATATTATATCTACAATTAAGACATTTTCTCTTGCTTTTACAAAGGTGAATGCCTACATTAATGCCAGTGGCTTAAGCTATAATAAAGTGTTTTTTTTGTAAGCAATTATACCTGGAAAAATATGACAAAATGCTGAAAGCAATGTAAAATGCCAAGATTCTTGCACCACATGTTCAGTGGGGGGTCAGTAAGTCTGCAACTGAAGCCAGTCCTACATTCTGTTTGGAATGAAATTTATAAAGATTCATTGCTGACTACTTTTACATGGAGACGAGCTGTCTGCAGGTGCAAGAGTTCCGAGTACTCTTTGCTAAGGGAAATGCAAAAGGTACACTGGCAAGGAGCTCATTAAAAAATAAAGTTCAAAATTAGCAAATGAGAGTGCGAGAGAGCAGCCTCAATATTTGAAATACATTTAACAAAACAGTGTATTATTTAGTTTTATTTAAAGATACCCACTGCACTTTATATTAGGGCAAAACGTTAATGTTTTCTGAAAGCATGGAAGCTGTTTTTTCAAATATGGGAGGGGAAACAGAGATAAGAAAAGAACAGACAGTAAGCAGCGTAAGTGGGAACACATGTTGTACCATGTGCTTTAGCATGAGTAACCTTAATGTGAGGTTAGGTAATGCCTGTGAGTGCAGCTGTCAATTTGGGGGAACTGTTCTTATCTGGGGGGTTAAATATTTTTGAAGATGTACATATTTTCTTGTGTTTGCTCTAAGTTAATACGGGATCGGGTGTTCTAGAAATGTGTTTAGTTTTTTTTGTTTGAGGGTTGTCATCAACAGAAAAAGTCTTGAAAAATGTGACATATGTTCAAATGGAGATAAGAAAATAAAAATCATACACTTACCATAATACTACACCTGTGTTGTCTGCTTCCATCCTTCCTCAACAGATGGTTCTTTGGATCCAATTTCAGCCACTCAAGACTTTAGCTCCTTCACTTACCCATAATTCCCTTCTTTCATAGGTTCACATGTGTTTACTAGGCTAACAACCATAAGGGTCTTTTTAAGCCTAGCCATGCTTCCCAAATTTCTGACAAGTTCCTGTACCCTTGATAAGTATGAGTTTTGGGAGATGAGACATTTACAAGAAGAAGCCTGGGAGATGAACCATTTACAGGCTGCCTGTGTCCACTGAGACACAGGTGCATACCAGGGATGAATTTCTTATTCCCCATCCAACTGTCCAAGTTACACTTGAATTGGGTTAGGGAGGAACTCTGCTTCACATGGATGGGGAGCCTGTTCCAGAGAAGGGGCACCTCTGCGATATATACCTTTTTCTCCAGCAGATCCTATTTATATCACAGGCAAGGTTTAAGTCTTTAGAACAGGTAATTCTGGTGCTGTTTGTTTTGTGGATGTGCAGGAGATCCATTAGGGCAAGGTCTGACAATGCCTTGTATGCCAGGCATAGCTCTCCCCTTAACCTGTAAGAGAGAGAATTCAGGGACAGGGCCTTGAGGTAGTCTGCAAAGAAAATGTTACTCACACCCTGTATTCTTTTAGTGTGGAACCTCTGTGTATGTTCCAATTTTTGGATATGCCTGGTTAGGTACATACCAAGGAGGCACTGGGACTCGATAAGTGTGATGAATGCCAAATACAGTGGGACAATGACTTCCTTAGACCTAGATGACACACCTTTGCTTATAAGTTGCACAACACAGAATGATTTCCACACTATCATAGACATATGATGTTCAAGGCTAGATTACTGTCTGTGTGTGTTCTTAAGTCCAGACTACTGGGTCAACTCTTGGGGGGGGAGGGTGTTGTCAATATGATAGTTACCAGAGGTAGATGACTTCCCATTGGTTACTATTATGCATTTCATGGCATTTAGTTTTAGTTCTCGACTCTGACACCAGTTATTTAACTATGTCAGCCCTTCCACGAAAACATTTGTGTTGATAGGGGATTCAATGACGGTTCCTAATTTGCAATCATCTGCAAATTTAGTCAGTCAGAGGCCACTGACATTGGCCTTGACTTCAGAGAAGTAAATGCCAAATGCAGCAGTCCCAGGACCAATTCCTAAGGGAATCTGCTTGTGACTGGCTTATTTGTAGAGGTGAACCCCCCCAAGTCTAACTTCCTGGGTCCTATCTGTGAGACAGCTGGCTATCCACCGGGTGACATAAGGGTTTGTACCTAACCTCGAGTTTGTCAATGATGCCTGAGTGCAGTATTGTGTCAAACGCCTTGGTCAGGTCAAGGTAGGCAGTTTGAAACACTTTGCCCTCATTCACTGCTTTGGTGACCCTCTCAAAGAAGTCCAGCAGGTTGAGTAAGCATACCTGTCCTTGATGAAACCAAATTGGGTTGGGTCCAGTGTCTTGAGGTTTCCTATGCCATTACTGATAATTTCCATGACAATTCTTTCCATGGCATTGCATATGAGACTAGTGAGACTTATGGATCTGTAGTTTCCAGGGTCTGCAGATGGCTCACGTTTATGCAGAGGGATGACTGTTCTCCATTCATGCGGCACAAAGCCTGCTTGGAGGCTACAGTTAAATGGCAATTCCAAAGAGCCTGATAGGTCATGTTTCATGCTATTTAGAAGGCATGTTGGGCTACTGTCTGGGCTCACTGATGCAGTGTTCGTGGTCTTACAGAAAACATTAAGGACCTGTTGCCTAGTGATAGCAGGAGTTATATTTGATGGTATTTCCCGCTAGAAGGTTGAGGGGGAGAGAGGGGTAAGGTTGGAGCTGAATTTGTCAGCCAGTAGGTTTCCTACATCTTCTGGCTCAGTACAGTTGACTTCATTAACAATGAGCTCTGCACACAATTGTATATTGCCTCTGAGGTTGCAATCATAATTAAAGAATACCTCCTGGTTGTCCTTGGCCTGGGAGGCCAAATTTGCCTTTGGTAAACTACTTGTCCTCTGAGTTGTTTGTTTAGTTTGCGGAGAGTGCTTTTATCCAGCTGGATGCTGCATCTACTAATTTTTGCCATGATTGTCTTCCTTCTGTTATACAGCCTATTGGTGATGTGATTCTACCATGGTGGCTTGCTTTTTGAGTTAACTCTCTACTTCTTCCTGGTGGGTACAGCTGCCTATATGCAGCTATTAACATGATTGTATAGGGTTTCTGTTAATGGTTCCGCATAGGTGAAGTATTTTTTTTTTTGGCCAGGTTATCACTTAATAGTAGGAAGTTAGCCTTAGAGTAATTACTGAATATTCCAGGGTTAGCTGGGGTTCCAGGTTTTATTTTTACTTCAAAGGAGACCATTTTGTTAACTGGCCTTGCCAGAGAACTACATTACACTAGGGTATCTGCAGCACTCTCCCATATTAGTGAGGACCAGATATCCAGTATGGTTGCACCCCTGGTTGGTGTACTGAAAATCTGGTCCAGGGAGTTTTGGTTTACAAAATCAAGGAATCTGTGTGTGTGTACATTTGTTGTCATATATTAAAGTTGCCCATGAATATGTTATTGGGTTGGATGGTGTTTCCAATAAGTTTAAATACATGTTATGGACTTTCTGGGTCACTGAAGGGTACCTATAGCTTGCAAGGAAGTGTTATGGGACTTTGCCTACGGTGATATGAATGTGAAGTTCAAGTGCATTGTCCTGTTTAACCAGCCTTGAGGTATATTTATTTTTGATGTAGAATTGAGACACCTCCACGTTTAGTCCCTGTCTGTGTAGCAGCTGGTCTAAATGTGTGGAAGGCATTATAACCTTGCACTGTTGGTGTGCTCTTCATGACTTTAAATCATGTCTCAGTGACTAAACAGATGGCAGCATCCTCTAGGGTGAGGAGAGCTTCTAGGTAGTGGAGTTTTTGTTTGGATTCCTAGCCAACATTACCTCAGACTGAGTTTGCCCATAAACCCATAATTGACAAGTTCCTATCCACAAGGAACAGACTCCTTACAAACTCCGCTTATGTTCTGCTGTGGAGCTCAAACAGCATATGAATATACCCAGGAGACAGGGCATAATATCATACCAGAAACCAGTAATAGTTAACTTCCAAAATAACAGAAGAGGGGTGGAGGGCGGGAAGTTGAGGAAGAATGGAATCGGACAACACAGATCTACTGTTAAGTCAAGTATTTAACTTTCATATCCGATCTCTCTTCTGTCCATTCCTCAATGGATGGGACAGAGTTCCAGATAATAATGTTGGGTGGTCTCACAGAAGGATATTCCAGAGAACATCTGAACTAAATGCAGTCCCCATTTCTAGAGAGCAAATCCAATTTAAAATGAGAAATGAATGTACGAACACTACAAGTGGCAAATGCACAAATATCATCAATAGAGACCCTTGAGAAGGCAGTAGAGGTAGACACATATCTAGTCAAATGAAAATTAATGGTTCTAGGCAAGGTCAGACCCTTTTGTATACACATTAGATGCAACCAGATAACCATCTAGAGGAAACTACTTTAGAGACTCCTTGTCCCAGTTTGGCTTTTGAGAAACAGAAAGAGATGATCAGACTTTCTAAAATCCCTAGTACAGAGGAGACAGAAATACAGCTGATGATGCAAGTATAGCAGGTGCAGCATGTTCACCCTCTTTGTTGGTAAAATTTATGAATAAAACAGGCAGATTGTTGGACTAGTTTAGTGAAGTCTCAGTAGCTACTTTAGGAATAAAAGATGCATTTATCAGCAGAGATACCCTATCCTTACAAAAAATAATGTAAGGGGGTTTGCAAGACAGTGCTTGTAGTTCCGATACTCTCTAGGCTAAAGTGATTGCCACCAGGAAAAATATCTCCCATGCCAGAAACCTGATGTCAACCTTCACTGTGGGTTAGAACAGGTGATCAGTTATAGCATGTAGCATAATGGTAATGTCCAAAGGAGGAGTAGAATTCTTAAGAGGGCCTAAGAAGGAAAGTGTCACTTAAGAAAGTCTTGGAAAATCTAACAGCGGTGACAGAAGACTAATTTCCCCAATACGAAGATTTGAAATGGTAGTTTTCTGGTCTTTTACAGTGGAGTAGCTGGCCTTGCTATGAAAAAAGGGAAGCCAGAAAGTCAAAACAGTTGAAAAAGGATCCAGATTCCATTGAAAGGCCCAAATAAAAAAACTTTTCCATTTGCTTTCAAAAAACTTCCTGACAGATGATCTTTGGGATGAAGTATGAATGTGAATTACTGGGTAAGAAAACCTGGACTGACTAACCATCACTGGAAATGCAGAAACTAAGCTAACTTGAGGGCCTAACATTTCCAAGCGAGACATTCCAGACAGGCAAGAGAAAGTCTGGACTGGGATCCAACACCCAAGGGGGGGTGGCACCAAATAAGGGCAGAGGAAAGGAAACCATACCTGTCAAAGCCATAAAGGGGCAATAAGGATGTCGGCAATCTTCCTTTCTGCAAAAATTTTGGAATGAGAGGGGTGGGAGGAAAAACATACAAGAGTTCGGGGGGGAATATGGGTCAGAGCATCCCTTGGTGACTCCCTCTTCTGGGGGATCATGGCAAAGTACCTGTTGCATTTTGTGTTGTGGGGTGGGGGGCAAAGAAATCACAGCTGCTCTGCCACTGTCTGATTGTTTGACCATTCAATGTACAAAGACAGACCTGCTCAACCTGTTTGCCAGAACATGGCATTTGCCTGGAATGTGCATTGCTATCAGAAAGTGATTTGAAGATATCGCACATTGCCACACTCTCAGTGCTTCTTGACACAACAGACAGGAACATGTTTTCCCCATTTGCTGATGTATCAGAATACCGATATGTTGTCCATCTGAATGGATACAAATGCTAGAGGTAGGGCACCATGAAAGGCTTGCAACACTAGGAGGACTGCCTTCATCTTCAGGACACTGGTGTGAGGATTGGTCTTGGAGGGGGACCACGCGCCTTGATTCCTTTCCAATGTAATGCCCTCCACCCCAGCTGGGAAGCGTTTGTGGTCACTGTGGCCTTGGGGAAAAATGGGACAAATGGGCAGCCCTGGGTTACTTTCAGGGACTTGAGCCACCATTGCATTTATGCCCTCCAAATGTCTGAGTCAGGTTCTAAAACTCATGGGTTAATGTCCAATGGACCACTATACTGAAAGACTCCAGTGTAGAACCCTCATGTAGCACCTGGCTGGGGGACCATGGTAATGCAGGCAGCCATAGATCCTAGTAGCGAAGTAATCAGTTTTGCAGGTGGCTTCTGACAGGAAAGGACCTGTAATGCTTGGCTGTGTACGGTGGTCAACCTGTCCTTTGGAAGTCTCGCAATTTGACATTTTGTATCCATGTGAGCACTTATAATTGTCTGGACTGGGAGATACTTGGATTTGTCTAAGTTCACTGTGGTACCCAGTTGAGAGCAAGGGTGGAGCAAGAAGTCCCTGGCATGGATGAGAAGATTCCTGGTAACAGCAGAAATTAGCCCATCATCTATGTATGGGAATACTCGGAACCCTTGTAGTCTGAGATCAGCTGTGACCACCACCATAAATTTGCTGAACACAAGGGTGCTGTGGTGAGACCAAAGGACAGGGCTCTGAATTGAAAAATGACTGGCTCCCAGCCAAAAGTGAAGAATTGTCTGGATCACCTGTCCATTATAATGTGGTAGAATGCATCATAAAGGGCTATCAAGCACATATAATCATCCTTCCTCAACAAGGGAAGGATGGAATGTACTGTGACCATTCAAAACTTCATTTTTCTGACATACTGGTTAAGATGACTACGGTCCAGTATTGGAACTGAGGTTCCCCATTCTTTTTTGGCACTAAAAAGAATCTTTAGTAGATTCTGGATCCAGGCTGGTCTGGTGGGATCTCCTGGATGACTTGTTTGTCCAGCAGCTTTTTTATTTCTAGGACTACTGCTTTTCTTTGGGGGGGGGGTTGGAATGTTGGGAAGCCTTTTTGATTGGGGAGGAGAAAAGAGAAAGGGAATAGGATAGCCTCTGGTTACAATCTTCTGCACCCAAGTATTTTCAGTGATGATATCCAAGCCTTGGGGTGCAGAGGCAAGCACCTTCCCCAATGCCTCCAGAGAGTGGCAGAAGGGCAACTGTTCAGGGGTCCTGATACGGCCTCTAAGAGAATGGATCCCTGAAACCTTGATTTTGCAGACCTCCTCTGCCACAGAAGTGACGTCCACCCCCTCTGCCATATGGGAGATCCATCTCCTGGAGTATCTAGACAGAACACTTGGGACTTCCAAAATCAGTGTATTTTGCCTCTGGGAGGAACCCAAGTGTATTCTTAAGGCAGAAAGGGGTTTCTACTCTTGCTCATTTGTATAGACCAAGTCACTGACGTCTATCCCAGAGAGAGTCAAACAGTCAAAAGAAGCATCCGCAAAGTCCCATAAGTGCATCCATGCATGTGTCCTTAGGGCAATCCCTACATCTACTGCTCTTGAAGCACCTTCAGTTGCGTTAGAGATCAGACACATCAAGAATACAGAAAGTAACTGTAGGGTGGCCAACTGTGAGTTCACAGTTTTCTTATCTCTTGCACATATGAACACAGAGACAGAAGTGGAAAAGTCCTTTGTCAAACCTCTCAGAAATCTTGTCACGTGTTCCAAGTATTTCAGCGATCTCAGTGTGAAGGTTACTGAAGAGTGAACCCACTTCCTGAACCTGTCCAATGCTCTAGACTCCCTGTTAGGGTAATGGACAGAGGAGCTCTCCTTGACCAGCTACTTCTTCATGACTGCCACCACCACCACAGAAACAAACTGCTGGACCCTTGCTCCAATGTAAGCAATCTTTATGCGAGACTAAAAATTTGTCTGGTTTATGCAGGTTGGGTTTAGCTATTTCCTCTTCCTTCCATGCCTGCTTTGAAATTAAGTCGATCATCTAGGCCATGGGAAAGTCCACCCAAATAGCAGCTGGGCTGGACTCGAAGGCTTTGAGAAACACTAGCTACTCTTGGGAAGGTGCTTCTGAGGACCATCTGTCGTTCTGTTTCAAAAGTTCATGAATTTCTCTGAATAAGACGTCCTCAAAGGATGACCTGGAAGACCCCTCCCCTTCATCAAAATTAGCTCCTGCAAGGATAAGAACAAGAATGAGTCTTTTGGATATGGAATGTGTCAAGGCTCGATGGAACCAGCTGTCCTGATGGGATAGGAAGAAGAGGATCAGGCCCCAAGGGCTTTTAATGCAGGGATGGTACTCACCAGGAAGGGACAGTGCTCTCTCAATGGCCTTGAAAGCTGAAGGGGAACCCAAAACCACCCTGTATGGAGCCAATGCATCCAATCCAAGTCGGTCCCAGCACTCAATCCAGCTGGGCTCCAAAGCTAACCTTGGAGCTGAGCTATCTAGCACTAAATCTCAGACAGGAAGGGGTGGTTCTGAAAACTTCTGAGTTGATCTCCTACCTCCATATCCAGCACCAATGTTTCAGCTCTAAGATCCCTCTGCATCCAAGATGCACTGAGCCAGGTGGCTCAGAGATGTCTGGAGGATGACCAATTCTTCAGATCTGATAACAGCTCTTGGGATGAAACTCAAGTCCACTGGTCCTTAATCTGGAGGGAAGATCAGGTTAAGAGTGACCACAGGAAGAAGGGAAGGACTGAAGCTCACTGGTCTGATTAGGGTCAGAGTCAGGGAACCCCCGGGTGGATTTGGGTCCTGAGGAACTTCATCATCCTATCCACATCTGTTTCGGAAAGACTTCTGGTAGATCAGACTGATCCGATGGATGAGAAGGTGGCAGGAGGTTGGGAAAAGAGATGTACCAGCCTTTCTTGAAAGAAGGGGGAGTGCAATCTAGGACAGGCTGGCTACAGGGAAAACCTTGACTCCTGTAGATGTGGAGTATGAGATTCTATAACAATAGGATATTTCACTACTTTTCTTCCCTTTATGTCCGACTGAAGGCGTCTTGGCAGATGGGGAAGCTATAGAAGCAGATTAAACAGAATTTGGGATACGTCTCCATCTTGGGCTAGGAGAAGTCCCTTCACAACCAACTCATTTTGATGTTCAATAATGGCCCTCTAGCTAAAGGTAGTGCAAACAGGGCACCGTTCACCAAGATGAGCTGCATCAAGACAAGAACCACACTTGGAATGTGCATCTGAGTTAGTTATCTTGTGGCTGCAGGCCACACATTTCTTGAAACCAGAGGGTTTCTCGGCCATCCTGTAGAGAAAAAAATTCAAGCCACAAGAATAGTAACAAGCACAGCAGTGGTACAAAAAAGCTAGTTTTAGAATTTGAAGTCTCTGAAAAAAAAACACAAAAAGGAATACAAATCCCAAACCCCATTTTTAAACTCCATTTTCCTTTAGTCCCATTCACTAGTATAACTTCTGGAAACATTTCTACCTTCTTTAAAAACTCTCAAATTTTCACTACCCATTCTTTAAAATACTCTTTTTAACATGTAGGTGGGATAGCTCCAATGTCTTATTTTTAATTTATTACCCTGCATTTTTATCTTAGTTTTTATTGGTTCATGATCAGAAACCGTTGCTGGATGAGTAGTGAAGCTTTCAATTAAATGTACATGTTCCTGTAAAATATAATTTCTATCTAGTCTTGCCCAGTTATTGTACCTCGGGGAATATGTGAATTTTGTCACATTTCCTACTACTGAATTCACATATTCCATACCAAATATTTTCATAGATTTCTTCAGAAATCTATCCTTTTTGTTATATTGTCCCTTCTAGGTCCCCCTGATACATCTGAGTCCCCACTTATAAACAATATTCCCTGCTGAAAGCAGACATCAAACTTTACTTAAGCTTCACAACAAACGTTTTTGTTGAAAAATAAATACATGACATTGTAATCCTCCTTCCTTGCTAACAGACCCTTACTACCACAAATCTACCACTTTTTGTCTTTTTTCCTCATCTATCATTATTGGAGCCCCTCTAGCAATTAGTACAACTACTCCCCTTTTCCTCTGTCCCTGATACTCTGCTGAATATCCATTCTGAAATCCCCTCTGTCAAATTCACATGCTCATTTCTTTCCAAATGTGTCTCCTGCAGCATTATTTACACTCTACATTTCTTAATGTAATTCAGTAATGTTTCTTTTTTGTCTACAGCTGTAAGGCCATTTACGTTTCAGGATAATATGGAAAGTATAGCCATCATGATAAAAAGCTACCATTCCCATCCATTATACATGACAGTATTTTGAATGTTTACTTCCAGCCTTTGTGTTGCATACTTATACAAATGTTTGAAAGGCTGATCTTTTGTACAGTTGTTTCTTCTCATCTCCATTTGAACCCATGTCACATTTTTCAAGACTTTTTGTTTTAGTGAAAACCCTCAAACAAAAAACTAAATTCAAAACACCCCCATCCCCTATTAGCTTGGAACAAAAGTACAAAACTATGTGCACCTTCAAAACATAACGTTTAACCCTCCAGATAGGAACAACTGCCCCAAACTGATAGCTGTACCTACAGGCATTATCTTAAGTAAAACTACACTACCCATGCTAAAGCTCATGCTATGGCATGTGCCCCCACTTACACAGTTTGCTGACTATTCTTGTCTTATCTTTCTTCCTCTCCCAGATATGAAAAGCAGCTTGTATGCTTTCAGAAAACTTTAACTTTTATTCCTAAGTGCTCTGACTATCTTTAAATGTAACTAAATTGTGCACTGTTCTATTAAGACTAACTTCAGTCCTACTCCATTCCTGCAGTAACTCTTGCCTTAAACACAATCTCCTGATTGGACTGCACAGTCTCATCAATACCACATTCAGATGCATGATGTGACTCTAGATATTTAACATACTTTAATATTGTTTGTATATCTATTGATCATTCTATATGTCTTTGTGAAGGAATTAATAATGTGTGCTCATCTACATTGTCTGGTTGAATATACTAGAAACATGCTAGAATATATTGTGTGTGTGTCTTACATATGTGTTTCTTTGGAGCTTTTCTCCCAGGGCCTCCATTGAAAATGGACATGTATCCAGTTGGACTATCCTAGTTAACACATGTAAAATAAACAAAATAATTAAATAAACTGCACTAAAGTATTAAGGCTGCTAGGGAGGTTGTTGCTTAACTGCTTGCACCTTCAGACAGCTTGTCACCATGGAAATGTAGTCAGCAATAAGGTTTTGTAAATTTCACTCAGAAAAGAATGCATAGCTGCCAACATGTTGCCGCCACTGAACATTTGACAAATGAGCTAATATTTTTTGCAGTTTTAAGAAGCTTAGCATTTTCATGGCTTTCATAATTTTGTATTGGTTTTAAAGCCTACATGCTTACAAAAACACCAGTTTACAGCTTAAGCCAAAGATAGCAATCATACCTCTCAACTGTACAGATTTTCTCAAAATGTCCAGATTTCTGTATTGTATTTTTGGCCCATTTTTCATAAAATTGTGGCTTTCTAGAAAATTCATGGCAAATTAAATATTGAAGTTAGAAAACAATGACAGATTTGAGTTTCAGACTCCATACACTTCAGAAAATTCATGCTAATGCAACTGTTACTCTATCAACTTTCTAACTTTGCAAGAGCAATATTTAAAAATTGTCCCTATTTTTGAGCCTCTTTCCCACTTTTATTTACGGCTCTGTCCAAATTTCTTGTTCTAAGAGGTTGAGAGGTATGATAGTAATCTAGACATTCATCCTTGTAAAATAAAAAAAAAATCTAATTCTACATATAATACAATTAATGCACTTTTACATCCGACACCCACCCCCATCAGCCCAAGTCCACAACATATGAACATTAAACTTGCTTTTGTCCAGCCTTTATCCTTATACTGTAAAACCTAGATATCTTGCAACTAAAAAAGTACTTGTTTACTTTAATATTTTTAATACATAAAACAGTCACTGAAAAGAAATCCCTACATTTAAAATACTTCTGACTGCACACTACACAAAACTTTTACCGTACACATGTAGTTTATACTATGAAATGTTTCATACAAATAATATGAACAAAAATTGTTTTACTTACAGTTATCCCCCCTTTAGTACTCTTCTAAAACATTAGTGATATAAAGTGGAGTGTATGGTTTACAGCCCAGCCACAAGTTTAACAAAGTCAACAAAAGACCATTGTTTTTCAGCTTTTTCTTGCAAAACCATATTTCACAAACACGATTCATGGGAATCCTTTAAGATGACTGTACATATTTTTGATTAATTATTGAATTATTTAATTAGTGATGATTTGATTGGGGTACTTGATCTATAAAAGGAAGTGATTTTATTGGTGTATTTATTCCTTGAAGGCGAAAGGCTGAAGTACCAGAAGTCTTAATAAAGAAGAATTTTATTTTATCCTTTTGCCTGGTTCCCTATCGTGAAGGACATTTGTGTTTTTGTGGATTTTGGTGGATGTTCTTGTGTTTCTAGTATTTTGTTATACCGGTCACGAAAATGGGAACTAGTGAACCATCAGGTACCTTTACTGGCTTTTTGTTTGCTGATGTTCGTGAAAGTGAACAGAGGCTAGCCAGGATGGATTTGTTGGCGTCTATGGCTGAATGTGAACAAAATGAAGGCTTTCTTCAACTTGAGACACTTATGATTAAAGAGGTAACTGTCTTTTATGATTTAAAGCTTCTTGAGAGATACGTTTCCTTGAACATTACCCCCAGGGGCCTATGAATTGATAGTTTGCCAGCAGGCGACTTTTCAGAGGAAGTTGATTTGCTTGCTAAATGGAGGCAAGCTTCATTACAATGTACATTGATCTGGTTGCGTATCCTTATCAAAATGAATAAGTGAAACCTTGAGAAACTACAGGGGAGATTATACAATTATTATTTCAGATGTGCCCTCACAGAGGTATCAGAAGCAATTTGATGAAATTAACTCAAACGTGCAGAAGGCAGAGTCAAATATGGTTGAGCAGAAAATAAAGAAACTTCTGAGAAATATGAGGGACTTTGATAATAATATAGCATATTCCTGGCAACGTAGTGGTCGTTTATCTAAATAATGGACTCAGAAATTCAAGGATTTGATCGGTATGATAGTCAAGGAAAATTGGCTTTATTTGCAGATTATATTGTATCTGATAAATCCAAAAAAGGTCAACTCAGTATTGTGGAATATTTTGAGACCGTTTCAAGTCTTTTTGGGATATAACATTAATTAAGATAAAACAAAGGCTTTCACCATAAATTATGTTACCAACACATTAATTGGTTCAGTAATTCCCATATTAAAGCGGACATGAAAAGTTGAAGAATTTGGGAGTATAGATTAAAAAGGTTTCTGCTATGGAGCTAAGGATATGTGGAAAGAGACTAAACAAAAGATAATACAAAAACCTGAGAAACTGGAAGCTCTTGTTTATGTTAACGAATAGCCATGATACAAGCAATGAAAATGTTTTTAGTCCCTTTAGTTTTATAAATGATTCAGCCATATTTTTAACCAGAGAAGTAGTTGTGGACAACAATTAATAAAGAGTTAAAGGAATTTAACTGGGGGGGGCAAGAGTTAAGTGGGATAAATTAATCCCTCCAACATAACAAGGTGGTTTAGGATTTCCTGACTTGAAGGGATATTTTTAAGCTACACAGCTAATGCTCATATACATAACATAGATATATTATAATAATTTGCAGTGGAAAGAAATGATGATAAAGTGGGGGGGGGGTTCAATAAATAGAGTGGGATTTTGCATTTAGATCCATAAGGAAAATAACAGCAACCATACATATTTATATTCATAAAGTATCAGAAAATATTCTAAGAACTAAACCAACACGAGAATGGAGAAAAAAGATTTTGCCAATAGGGATGACTGCAAGAAGGTTCACTGAAAATAGGGAAGAGGCGGCTGGAATTTACTGCAGAAAACTAGAAAATGAACCAAGGCATTCAGAGCAAATAACTAGACATGGAGAGGTAACAGAGTGGGATGAGTCTAGAAAGGTCTGGACAGCAGGTTGGATATTGCCTTCCTTACCAAGGAGTACAGACAGAAAGAAAGGCATACGAGACTCCTGTGTTAAACTACTGCTCTGGTAATATTTTTAATTGAATCTGGAGCAGAAGCTGCTGGTAAAAAAATGTATAATTAATAGGACACAACACACTGCAAGCAAAATTAAGAATCAATCAGAGGACTCTGGAAATGATCGGAAAGAGGGACTACAGAAACAATTTACAAGGGAACAACAGGAAAACATATGTAAGGCTCCCAATTATGCAACAAAGTCTAGGTGGTTTAGGATTTTTGCTTGCAAAATGTTTGCATATGTATTTTTATACTCCAAGATGACTGTGGAGAATGTTTCTTCAGGTAGACAGCAAATAATGGAGGTGTGATAGGGAAGAAAGTAATAACTGGGAACATATGCTTTGGGAGTGCAAGGAGTTGGAAGTTCCCTACAGACTACTCTGTCAGAAATACTATGTGAGCAAATGATTGTAATGAAGGAAATTATTTTTTGAGCTGGACACGGATTCGAATTGTCAAGACATAGCAAGGCCTTGTAAGTTTAATTCTGTTGGCTGCCAAAATCGCAATTACTAGAAAATGGAAATCAAAGTCTAAACCAGCTGTATTTGAAGTACTGAATACTATAAAAGAGATAAAAGAAAGTAGAACTGTGTGAGTTGAACTTATCATAACAGTAGATGTTCGAATGATCACGGATGCAGTAGTCTTAGCTATGTGGGTTATATCTTGCCAAGGATGTAACAGCTAGTCAAGCTTCCAAAGCTTCAGGACACCTTCCATGCAGCCAAACTGTTAAGCAGCTCGAGCTGAGCTGACTAAGACAGGTTTGGGAGAAAAGCCCTTCAGAACTTTCCTGCCAGTAGAGAAAGGCAGGTCAAGCCCCGATAGGTCAACGTCAAGAACAAAAAAAAAAAAATATTCACACCCAGGCATTAAAAACACACCAAAAAACAAGGGTTTACCTTCATATCGGACAGCTTCCGCAAATACCGAAGTGTGAATGTCTCCAACGTCAAATTCCACATAACCGAACGGCAAAACCTTGCCCCTTTTTGACCCATGGTAGCACTGGTGTGGAGGTGTGGCGCGGCCGAAAATGTCGAAATTCGACATTTTAAAATTTCCGTGCTTTGGTTTTGCTTAAACGGTTCGTTTAAGTGGCCGGTCGATCATGTGTGATCGACGATATGAAGGTAAACCAAAAACAAGGGGCATAGAGAGCATGACTACTGCAGCAGTGATGACTTGAACATCTACTGCTATAAGTTCAACTTATACAACTGACAACTGTACTATGTTCATCATACTGATCACTGCTATAAGCCTTAGCCATATGGGGAGATTACCATAGCTAACTACATTTGGGATTTGTAAGGAGAAGAATCCAGGAGTCTTTGGAGAATGGTTCTAGCAAAGCCTGACCTGGATCTAGAGAAGGAGTCAAGCTTATAGTGCTTTGTAAAAGTATGTACAGAGGACCCAGTAATGGCTTCTAGAATATTTCTAGAATCCAACCCTTTCCAAAAAGCCATAGATGAAGCCAAGGCCATGGTAGAATCTGCCTTGACCCTGCCTGGAATAGATTTGCTGTGGTGAGTATAAGAAAAGGTAATAGCTTTAGACAACTATTTGGATATAGTCTGTTTTGAGACAAGGTGTCCCTTCTTCTTACCTGTACAAGAAATGAACAAGTGATCCAAAGATCTGAAAGATTTAATTCTGTCAAGATAGTATCTCATTGTCTGTGAACATCCAAGCTATGGAGTATGCTTCATCCCTTGCTTTTAGGTTCAGGAAAGAAAATAGGGGGATAGATAATTTAGCTTAAAGTACACTTGGATACCACTTTAGGCATAAAAGGAGGATTAGTTCTCAAAGAAACCCTGTCTCTATGGAAAATGAGATGGGGTTGACTCACCATAAGCGTTTGTAACTCTGACACCCTTCTTGCAGAGGTCACAGCAATCAGTAAAACTGTTTTCCATGTTAAGAATCTCTTATCAGCCAGATTAGCTGGAGCAAATGTTAGCTTCTCCATCATAAAATTAAGATCCCAAAGTGGTGGCCACAAGTTCCTTGGAAGCCTCTTATGCAAGACTCATACAAGAACATTTTGACATAAGAATGCACTTTAAGAGGAGGATCCATGGGCAGACATGCAGAAATGGCCTATAAATGAACCTTGACAGAGGAATAAGAAAGGCCATAGGATAGCAACTCACACAAATATTGTAAAATCAGAAAATAACTTGCCCTGAGTGGTGCAGGTTATGTTGTTAGCACCAACTAGAAAACTTTTTCCATTTGTTAATATATGAATTTCTGGTATCAGGCTTTCTTGCTCCATTTGTACCTACTGCATGTTCCTCTGTAAACAGGTGCCTAAAAGGCATCAAGACCCAATTCACCCTTGTTCTTGCATGAGTTGATCCTATTTATGAGGAAGTTTATGATGATTACCATTTCCAAAAAATGGAGAACCACGGTTGCCTGGGCCAGAAGGGATTCATCACACTGATCGTGGGTAATTCCTTCTGAATATTGAGAAGTACCCTGGATATTAGTGGAAAAGCATACAGGAACATTCCTGCCCAAGGAGAAGAAAATCCACGCCTTCTTGCATAGAAACCTGGAACAGAATATTGCCAGGCGATTGCTCAGAGAGGAGGCAAAGAGGTCCAACCTGAGGAACTCCGCACAGATGGATCAAATCCTGGAAGACCCCCAGATCCAGTTTCCATCTGTTGGGGTCTGCACTTGTCCTGCTCAGCCACATAATTTTGCTCGGACAGAATGCAGGATGCCTGTACTGTAAGATTGTGCTGTGAAGCTACATACCAAGCTAGTCTGCAAAGGGGTATGACCCGGTTCCCCCTTGCTTGTATGTACCACATAACTAGTATTGCCTATAATCACTTGAAGAGGTCCCAGTAACCAAAGATGGTTCAGACAGTTGATTGCCTTGATCAGGCCAAACATCTCCTTGATGTTCATATGCTTGCATCTGCCCTTGTGTCCCACACACCCTGCACTTTTATCCCTCCTAAAACTGCTCCCCAAGCACATCCAAAATATCTGTGGTGACTGCTTTGAAGCTGAGAAGGAGATGGGGAGACCTGTATCTATTGTCTCCACAAAAAGAGTTCTCTTCTGACAAACCTCAGCACTGTGATTTGAAAAGATAAAGGTGTTGATGCTGGGACTAAACAGATTTCAGATACCACTGTACCTTTTTCATGCAAAGTCTTGGAAAGGGTTATCATGAAAATCTTATTTGCCACAAGACCTAAACTCCTGACATATTCCCTCGCAGTGACCAAGGTATGAGTAGAAACCCTTAAAAATAGATCAATTTTTTCCTGTGGAAGAAAAGCTCTTTGAACTGAGGTGCCTAGTCAAATTAACAGTAACACAATTCTGTGTGAGGGAATCAAGTAAGACTTTTGAATGTTCTCTTGGAATCCCAGCTTGTGTAAGAGATTTCCCACGCAAGGGAGAGATTTCCCACGCAAGGGAGAGATTCCTGACACTTTGAAAGAGACTCTGCAAAGATAAGTAAGTCATCTAAACATGGAAACTGTAGATACCATGTAGCCTGCAATGAGATATAACTGGACACAGACATTTTGTGAAAACTTTTGGTGCAGTGGATAGTCCAAAGGGTAAAACACAGAACTGATAATGTGATCCAGAAACACAAAACTAAGAAACGTCTGAATGAATATGGATATGATAAGCTTTAAGTCTAGTGCAATCAGGAAACTTGAAAGAGGAAGAGGTAATAGGTTGTGAAGTGAGATCATTTTGAATTTAGGCACTATCACAAACAGGTTTAGGAAAGAAAAATCCAGAACTGGTCCCCAAACATTATCCTTCTTTGGCACTAGGAACATTCTTGAATAAAAAACTCTTCACAACCTGGGAAGGGGGAACTGGCTCTCACTCCTTGGGACATGTGATGAAGAACAGGTGGAAACAAGCGAGTCTGATCTGGAAGATGAAGAATGGTTGCCTGGAAAGGAGAAATTTCCTGCCACTGCCACCTGTAACTTTTACAAATGATTTTCAGAACCCATCTGTCAAACAATTTGTTGCCATAGAGAAAAAGAGATTCATACTTTCTGGAAGGAAAAAAAAAAGGCCAGGGTGGGAGAGATCACAAGGTATCATGAGCAGCCATTCAGATTTGTTGGACTGTCCTTGGTTTTAGGAGGTTTGAGACTTTTAGAACCCCTTGCCATTTCTTGTTAACCATCTGTTTACCTGAACATTGCTGAGACTGCTTGCTTTTTTTTTTTTGGCCAAAACTGGATGAGGAGACAGAAAATCCCCTGGACAATTTGGAAAAGGGGGGGGGGCTGAAAAAATCTCCCCTGGATCAGCCCGCCCCTTTTATCACACTTTTGTTATCATCTCTGCAACAGAGGGGCCAAATACAATTTCTACAGAAAAAAAAAAGTTTTCAGATACTTTACACTACGAAACTTACAAAAAAATGAGTGCTCTACTTAAAAGTATGTTACAGTCTCAAAACAGCCCATTAAAATACAACACCTCTAGTTTTAAAATAACTTTCCTGAACAGAAGAGTAGTAAAACATCAATAAAATTAAGAAAATGTGTTTTTCTCCCACAGACAACTTATCTGCCCACCAAAGGGAAACACAATCCGATTATCTATCCTAGAAAGCCTCAGAGGAGAATACTCTTTTGCGGCAGTAAAGCTCTGAAGGGATTGGCACACAAACTTGTCTTTTATTCAGCTCTGCTTGACAGTTTGGACATGTGTAAGGTGAAGATTTGGAATCTGGCCGTCTGTTTTATCCTTGGCAAGATGTTGTTGTCTTTCGGCTTTTCCCGGTTAGGGGTCGCCACAGCGGAACTCCGGTCCACTAATGATTGGTAGTACATTTTGACGAACGCCGAGGTGCCAGCTCGACGTTCAACCTTCAACGAAGGCACGCCCATTTACTCATGTCTTTCGAACGCCCACCTAACCACAGAGAGGACATGCAGACTCTACACAGAAGACACTCCCTGCACTCCAGCCAAGAATCGAACGGGATAACCTCTTGCTGTTATATAACCCATATATCCAAGGCTACTTCTGCAGTGATCAATATGAGGAACGTGCTGATATTAACACTCCTTTTATCTGATCTGTGCCCATTTTAATCATCTTGCCAGTAAAATTCCTTAAAGTTGATGCTAAATGCTCCTTAAAGAGATTCACATTTCTCTGAAATGTTAGTAAGCAGATCATATGACAAGCTAACCCATCTGAAGTAACATTCTGCATTACAGGCTGAAACCTATCTCCTCTGCAAAAAGTATAAACCAAGTATAAATCCTAGCAGCATAGGTGCATGATCAGAAAAGTATTGGGGGGACGCATACTCCATTTCATGTATCATATGGGTAATGTTCAATACAGACAATAACTTTGTTAATCCTAGATGAATAACTGAATCTGGGAGAAAACCAAGCATATAAAATAGAGGGGAGCATTAAAAAATTATTAGTATCAGTAATCCACATAAAGTACATTTTGAAAAATGTTACCAAGGAAGGTGTTCAGATGAGCTGTGGGCCTGAATACACCTGATCTAGGGCACACACTGTATTCCATTCTCCATTCCAAAACAACACTCCTTTCTGATAGGAAATTCATTCTTTCAACATTTTTGCAGCCACACTGTTAATGTGCGAGGGGAGAAAAATTGAGACACAAAGGTAATGAACTGCCCTTGAAGTTATCCTTTAATTGCAACAGTGACCCTCTGGGTTAACTAGATGCACTAATATTTCAAAAAGCATACATCTATTACTCAGGATTAGAGTTCCCAACTTCATGCCCTTTGGGTAGATGAAAACCTGTCTGCATACTGATTTCCTAACAGCTTTGTGTGTTTGGTTCTAATGAGATACATCTCCACCAAAGAATTAAACTGGTTTGCAGCTTCTCAAAATAACTAAATATTATGTCTTGCTTCACTACACTTGAGGACACTGATGTCCCAAGACAAAACAGTGAAGGGTCCCCCATCCATATTCAAAAATAAAGAAAAAAAAATCCTGCCTATTCATAATTTTCTCATTGAGTCAAGCCTCACAAAGTAAACAACCTTCAGAAAAATACCCCCACCAGGTAGAAGAAATATTGGAGCAATTGGTGTAAGGAGACAAGCACTCTTCTACATAACACTGAAAATCATTTGCCCATTTTAAATGAAAAATTCAAAAAAGCATGTCAACACTACAAGAAAACATTTTATCTCCTATGTAACTAAATAGAATATCAAATGTGCTCTTATGAAGGCAAATGGCCCCGATTCATAGAGAGGTGACTTTCTCAACAGCTCCAAATCTCAAATTGTATAGCTGAATTAGTGTGGTGAATACTCACATTAGTTCCACTCTCAAGAGTCAAGTCATCCCATCCCCCTAACCTATGAAATAGCCTCTCACACACATGTAGCCAAGTATATTTACAAAAGGAAAGCACCTGGATGATATTAAGCTCCTATAATGTATATTTAACCCATACATTCTACTTAAATACAAATTCCCAAGGATCATACAGACTACTACTGCAATATTGAACTAGTCAGAAACAAAACACTTTCTAATGTGCAATAAAAAAAATAATACTTCTACTGTAATATTCTACACTGAGTATATTCTGATCCCACATGCGTTGAAGTGTATCCAGTAATCTATGCATCTCATTTTACATGTTAGCTTACTTCAAGAATGAAGTATATGAAAACTCAATCAAGAAAAACTGTAGGAATACAGTCAAAATAAAAAACGAGAACAGTACCTTAAAAAGAAAGAAAACTCACTCATCCTTATACCTCCTATCACTCTTTAGGCTCTCATAATCACTCTGAACCACTACCTCTGCTATAGTGTACCACATCCCAATGACTGGATACAGCCACTTTCTGTTTTAAGACTATTCTCCTCAAGGAAAAACAGCTCTAGATTGCATTCCCTATGTTGTTTTAGTCAACTGATGAATTCTCTGGTGGTTTTCCATGCTGCTGCCAGAGTTCAGAGGCTCCACAATTATAGATGAAGTCTAGTGTTCAGCTCTTCTGAGGAATGAAACATACCATCTTCCACATAGCCAAACCTTAGAACTTTGTTGGACATAAGAGCAGAAATTTGCATTTGTTAAGCTAGTGAAGGTTAATAGCTGATTGAAATATGGCTCTTCTGGCCTGGATTTCAGAGAAATAGTCATCATCCACATAAATCCTATGGTTCCTGACAGAGATTGCTCTCCCACTGGACAAAGAGAAAGACAGTAATCTTTTCTTTAAACTGTATGCTGCAAATTAGACTACCATTGGACTTCTTCTGATGGTCATGATCATCTGAGGGAGACAGATACAATGTACATTTTCCAACAGCAGCTCCATGGAAAAGGTACCAGTCCATTCCTCCATGCACAGCTGCATGTACTGAAGACAGCTGCTGGCTACTTCTTCTTCCTCCAAAATACAAGTAATCCTTAAGTTTCTCCTTCTACTTGGATTCTCAAGATCCCCCGCTTCTGCTTCTGTATACTCCAGGTGACTTTCTTAGTCCAACTTCTGTTTCAGGGAGGATGTCTAGGAAAAAAACCTGTGTGAGTTGGTCTCGATGAACACATATCTGCAAAGTTGGGCAGTATGGTGATTCATAGAAGCCCTCACTATGTAACATCCATGTACAGTAGCGTAAGACCCCCTGAGCTCTGTATGGAATCTAGTGTGTACAACTGTAACCAGTTAATTGAGTACAGCAGACTTGCATCCGTGCAGCTCAGTGTTAGATGGTTAGTCTATTCAATGGGTTACCTGCCCTCAGTTTCTTCAATTGCTCAGATAGATGTACTAAAAAGCAAATAAATGAAGACAAAAAGTATACTATAACAACTTTCAGAATAATACTAAACACAGCTCTAAACATTTTGGACATCCATTAAGGAAATTTTACATCCTGGCCTAAAATCAAACCCAAACCCCCTCTCCCAATAACTCACCACTCAAAACTGGAATACAGTTCCACTCTTATTTTATACACTTTATAGGTAGTACAGCAACTCTAACCAGGGATTCCTCAACACCTAATTCCAACTCTGCCCAACAGCCACATATCACCACATTCACTTTCAAATCTGTGCCCACATCCTATATAAAACTACTCAAACCTAAACCATGCTCTTCTTCAGCTGATGACCTTCCACATGAATACTTAAAAAGAGCAGTCTTTCTTGTCTCAAACCTTATATGTAGGTCAATCCAGGAATCCCACATTCCCTCTCTCTGGAAAGTGTCACATATTATCCAACTTCACAAAGGAGGAAATTCAACAGACAATTTTAGACCTATAGCAATCTCATCTCCCCTTACCACAATATTTGAAAAATGTATTTAAAAACAATTGCTGGACTATCTTGTAAAGGAGGAACTCCTATCCCCTGCACAACATAGCTTTTGTTCTTCGTACAGTACTAGCTATGCCCTTCTAACCTACAGAGATACTGTCAATAAAGCTAAAAGGCAGCTAGTCTCTAACTTATTTCTTGACTTGTCTAAAGACTGACACAGTTTGCCCCAGCAAAATTCTACTTCAAATGCCCTCAACTAGGTATCTCTCAGCCAAACCTTCTGTAGTTCAAAAGCTGCTTGTACAATAGGTATCAGTCAATAAAATGGCACTCCATGCTCTCTATATAAAAAAAAAAAAAAAAAAAAAAATATATATATATATATATATATATATATATATATCAAAACCACACAAAAGTGCAGGGAAAAGAACCATACTGATCTAGCTTTTTATCTTTATCTGCTTTTGTCAATACAGACGTCTTCAGTTTCCTTCTCCTGAAGAAGTTTATACTGACGAAAGTGGATGAAAAGAAGTTATGTACTCTCCATAATGTTCCATGTTTGTTGACCTTGATCTCGCCTTCCTTCTTGTTGGTTGAGTTCAGAGCCGATCCTCGCCTCCGACTTGGCCGCTTTCTAAAGCTCGAGAGCTTCCACTGGCTTGAGGCTAGATCCTATCCCAATATGCCTAGCGAGAGTTACCCAGATCTTGTTTGAGATAACCCATAATACTAGACTATAACATGCAAATATAGATATACATTTATATAACCTATATATATATATCTATAAAACCCACCAATTCAGTAGTAGAAGAACTCTTAGTCTACCCAACTCATAAGGCAGGAAGTGAATCAAGGCCTATATAGCTGAGAGATGGACAGTTCCTCTCAATCAGCCAGGAGGGGGAAAGGAGGGGGGATGCAAGAGGGAAGGTGAGATCAAGGACAATAAACATGGAACGTTATGACGAGTACATAACTTCGTTATGTTATGTTGTCCCTATCTTGCCTTCCTTCTTGTTGGCTGGAACCGCATCACCAGCACTTTTTTCTTGGGTGGCTCAATGGAATAGTCTCTTCAGGACCGTGGAACCAAAGGATGCCATGTTCCGGGAGGCTACATCCACTGTGTAATAAGTGATGAAGGTATGGGGCTTACCCCATGTAGCTGCCACACAAATTGAGTCTAAAGGCAGTCTGGCCTGAAAACAGTAGAGGTAGACAAGGCCCTAGATGAGTGCACTTAAAATTTCCCTGGCAGCTGTTTGTTCTGAGAGTTATAGACGTAAATGATGGTGTCTGAAAGCCATTTTGATAAAGTTACTTTTGAGACTGAAGTTCCCTTTCTGTTTTCTGCAAAGGATAACAAACAATTGGTCAGATTTTCTGAATTCCTGTGTCCTGTGCAAGTAAAAACGTAACTGTCTATGAGCATCTAGTTAGTGGCGTTTATACTCTGCCTTGTTGCCATGATTCAGGAAGAATACAGGTAGTTCTATTGATTGGTTCAGATTGGATCCTGAGCAAATGTTTGGTAGGAAGGAGGGGTTGGTTCTGAGAGAAACACTATCTGTGAAAAATAAGGGGGACAAATGGATAGAGCTTGTAATTCTGATACCCTCCTAGCTGGGGTAATGGCAGTCAAAAAAATAGTTTTCCAAGTCAAGCATTTTAGAGCACAAGTATTATCCGGCTCGAATGGAAAAATCAAGGCAGCTAGGACTTAATGTAGATCCCAAGGAGGTGGTGGTTCTCTTATTGGGGATCTCAAAAGAATAGTACCTTTTAGAAAAGCTTTGCATAACCTGTGGGACACAACGTTGGAACCCATTTCTCCCACGTGAAAGTTGGAAATAGCAGCCAGCTGAACTCGGATAGTTGCTGATGCTGCATGTTGGTTAAAGGTTTCATCGAGAAATTCGAGGATCTTTGAAAAGGGTGCAGTAAAAGGATCAATGCTATTTTTGGCTGCCCAACAAGCGAAACGCTTCCATTTGCTAGTATAAAGTTTTCTCATTGAAGATTTGTGAGAGGAAATTAAAATATGTTGTAATGCAGGGGAGATGTCAGGAAGTCTGGCTAAGACCAGAAGTGGAGGAACCAAGCTGTCAGCTTGAAGGTCTGTAAGGAAGGATGGAGCGTGCCTGACTGATGCACGAGTAGACCTGGAACTGGGTCCAGGATCCAAGGGTCCTCCTGAAGATGGGGCCATAGAAACGGGAACCAGATTTGATGAGGCCAGTAAGGGGCAATGAATATTAGTTTGCAACCCAATGATTTTGCTTTCTGAAGAACCTTGGGTATCAGAGGAAACGGGGGAAAGACATACAGAAGTCCCAGGGGCCAACTGCGAACAAGTGCATCCCTGGGTGACTAGGACGAAGTAGCTGCTGAATTTGGTATTGATGGAGGTGGCAAAAAGGTTGCAGCAAGGCTGGCCCCACTTGTGAAAAATCTGGTTCGCAATATCCTGCTTCAGAGACCACACGTGAGGCATAAGAATAGCCCTGCTTAGCTTGTCCGCCATCAAGTTGGATTTCCCCGGAATTTGCGTAGCAATCAGAAAGCGTTGGGAAGACAATGCCCACTGCCATACTCTTAGAGCTTCTCAACACAAGTGGAAGGATCTGGTCCACCTTGCTTGTTGATGTACCACACTAGAGACATATTGTCCGTCTGAATTGCAGTTGTCCCCATGGGTAGAGAGTTCTGTAGTGCTTGCAACACCAGGAGCACCGCTCTCATCTCTAGGACGTTGATGTGCAAGTGGTACTCATGTTTTTGCCAAGTCAGATAAACAGTCTGTGCCAGACAATGCCCCCCCACCCCATCTGGGAAGCGTCCGTGGTCACTGTAGCCAATGGTTTGGGGAGGATGAATGGTCTGGCTATCAGCTGTGTGGACTGAAGCCACCATTCTAGGTCCTTTTTTCAGGTCTCCATGATGAGAATTTCGTGTGACATGAGTAGATCTTGCATGGACCATTGAGCAAATGGGAGCCAATGTAATATCATGTGGAAGCATGCCAAAGGAACTAGTGTTACTGCTGCTGCCATTGAGCCCAGGACTTTGAGAACAAATCTCGCTTGAGTCTTTTTCCTCTAGATTAAGATTGTAACCTGATGTCAAATGGTCGACACCCTCTCCTGAGGCAATTTTGCTATCATGTATTTGGTATCTAAATCTGCCCCTATAAATGCAATATATTTACAGGGCAACAAGCCAGATTTTTTGTAGTTTATAGTGATACCTAGGTGAGAGCAGAGGCGGATTGTAATATCCTTTGCCTTGGTTAGTCGATGCTTGGTGATGGCGGTGAGGAGCCAGTCGTCTAGACATGGAAACACCAGAAATCCTAGACGTCTCAGATGAGCCGTGACTACTGACATGCATTTGGTGAACACCCTGGGGGCAGTGGTGAGGCCAAAGGGCAGAGCTCTGAACTGGTAGTAACTGGCTCTCAGCCAGAAGCGTAGAAATCTCCTGGATCGCCTGTCCATCTTGATATGGTAGTACGCATCCTGGAGATTGATGGGGAACATCCAAATGTCCTTTCCCAGAAAGGAAGTATGGACTGCAGTGTCACCATCTGGAACTTTGTCTTCTTGACAGACATGTTGAACTCGCTATCCAGAATGGGACTCTAGTCCCCTGTTTTTTTTTGGTACTAAAAAGAACCCAGAGTACGTTCCGGATCTGATTTGGTCTGCGGGGACTTCTTGGATGACTCATTTTTCTAGCAACCTTTATTTTCTGGGGAGAAGTGGCATGGAGAAAGGAATACTGTATCCCCTGGATATTACAGACTGTACCCATGTGTCTTCCATGATACTTTGCCAGGCTTCTGGTACAGTGACAATCTCCCCCCCGACTGCCTCCACAGGAGACAGGCGGACCTCCCTTCTGGAGTGCTGGAAAGGCCTACCAGAGAACATATCTCTATTGCCCTGACTCTGTGAATCCCCTCTGCCGCGAGGGTGACGTCTCCCATTATTATTCCCACCTCTGCCCCGGGGGAAAAAAAAATCACCACGTGTGTCAGGCATAGCTCCCTGGGATTTCCGGAACCAGATTTTTCCACTTTTTTGACCTTTGGGATAAGGTCTAGTAGGTGCGGAAAAATGTACTCCCACAGCAGAGAGAGTCTTGCCATCCTGCTCGCACCTGGTGAGAGTCTTTTTTACCTTGGACCCAAACAACGACAAGCCAACAAAAGGGGCATTGGTAAAGGAGGACTTCAAGGGCTCTGCAAACTGCCAAAGGCGCATCCAGGTATGTCTCCACAGGGCGACTCCTGTGCCTGCTGCCCTGCTCGCTCCATTGGCTGCATAGGAAATAAGTTACAGAAGATAAGGTCACAAGCTCAGCAGCAGTTCTATCTGCAGCTCCCGCAGCTGTAGGATCCTGTAGGAAATCTCCTAGCTCTTTCAGGAGATCCCTCTGGAGATGGGTAATATGGGATAAATAATTCAGAGACCTAAGGGTAAAGGCCACTGAAGAAACAGACATACTTACCATATCTGTCCATCGTACGGGACTCCTTGTTTGGCGGATGGAGAGAAGTAGTCTCTGCTAATATCTTCTTTGTGGCTGCCGCAACCACCATAGCATCAACTGGCACGCCCTTAGTTAGGAAAGCTTTGTCGTCTGGTGCGGTGATGAACTTATTGGGCTTCCACGGAACTGGTTCCATCGATTCTAGGGAGCTCCACGCCTTTTGACTTACTACCCCTAGTGGCGGGTTGAAGGGCGGAGATGCCCAAGAGGTGGAGGGTCTGGAACCAAATGCATCCAGGTACACAAACTCGTCTTCAGAAGGGGAAAGGAATTTCCAGCCACCCCTCTGCTTAAGGATTTCCAGGATGTTTGAAAAAGAGACATCCTCAGAGGGTGACCATGGGGACCTTTCTGAGTCCTCCAAGTCTGTGTCCGATGTCAAGGACCCAGGGGAGTTCCAGGCGGTTCCTCTTGGAAGTCCTCTTCTGAGGGGCCTCCTCTGAGGGGTGCTCTGGAGAGGTATCGGAAGAGGAGTCACCCACTGGGGAGTCCTGGGGCACTGGTTCCCTTATGCTTGGGGAAGAGGGGTGGTTCAGAGGTGGACACTGGCCCGGAAGGGGAAGGAGCAGCTGGAGCCGAGGGTTGAGCGGTCTGAGAGGACAACACACTCATCACCTCAAAGGCACCACGATCTCAGTCTGACAGGGTTTCCAGCTCCAAAGAGCCCAGAGATCTCCTCCGAACCGAGAGTGACGGCTCTGAGGCTGATGTAGGTGCCAAACTCACCTGCGCCGACGCTCCAAGTGGGAGAGTAGGATCTGACAGGGTTTCCGAGCCTGGTCCCCCCAGGAGCCAACGAAGGAGCGTCAGCCCCCAGATCCCTCGAGAGAAGGTGGTATCAAAGGGATCGAGGCAGATGTTGGATCAGAGAGACCAGTGGTCTTCGGCTCCGATGGTTCCACCACAATGACCTCTATGCTCTCCGGCTCCGAGCTGCGGTGAGTCGGAGGAAGAATCGACAACATGGCAGGCTGGACGGTCAGGCTCCACTTCCATATGAGCTGGGCTCAATAAAATTTTTGCCAAGGCCGGTGTCCTGAGAAGCCTCTTCACCACCCTCTCCATACTGTCATCCGAAAGGCTCCTGGATGATCGAGAGGAATGGGTGGACAATCGGTGACTGCCCACCACAAACTGGAGAGGCAGAGACTGTGGCACAGAACGCATTGGTTCCAAGCAGAGGGACCTAGACCTTTTATGGCTCCTAGAAGATTCCAAAGATACTGATGGAACCGAAGGAGATAAAGCCTTCTCGGAACTGATAACTATTGGCTCCGACAAACTAGACGGTTTGTCTTTGCCCTTCGACGGTTCAGAGACCGTAGCCGATGAAGATGTCAATTTGGAGGATTTGTCTGATTTTCCTGCCTGAGTCCCTTCCTTAGACACCTCAAATGGCCCTTTCAACAATCCCCTCAGAATAAGCTTGTTCTTGCGCTCCTGCAGGACTCTAGAACTAAAACCATGACAAATGGAACAAGAGTCCTGCAGGTGAACAGCTCCCAAACAGTAGACGCAGCTGGTATGACCATCAGTAAGAGACATCTTTTGGGTGCAGGAATCACATTGGACATATTTACCACACAACACAACAGCATCACAACAAGATGGTAAAACAGAATATAAATATACACCAGATAAAAAACAAACAGCAAAAAGTTTTTTTTTTTTAAGGGGAAAGAAGCGGAAGGAGGAGAGTCTCCTCCAACCGAGAAGATGCCTCTAACTTAAACAGCTGGCTCCTAGAAGAAAGGAATAAGGGAGACCCCTCTAACTAAAATGAGCTGAAGGGTAGAACGAATCCTCTAACTCAAATGGATTTGTAACATAGAAAGGGAGATGGTAGGCCTGAAAGAAAAGGAAAACAACAGCCTCAACAACAAACTGCAAGTAAACAAGAGATAAGAGATAGGGGTAGATGCACAACAGATTCTACTTAGCTATATGAAAAAACTGTGCTATCAAAGGGTCATTTTTAAGAGAAATTACAAAGAAAATAATTCAACTTAGCTTGAGTCAGTCGTCAGCAATCCCGAAGTTTCAAGTGGCAAACGAGATCTGGGTAACTCTCGCTAGGCATGTTGGGACAGGATCTAGCTCCAAGCAAGTGGAAGCTCTTAAGGTTTAGAAAGCGACTTTGTCAGAGCAAAGGATCAGCTCTGAACCCAACCAACAAGAAGGAAGGCAAGACAGGGACACAGCATCTAAAGTTAAAATGCTAGACCTGTGTGGTTCTTTTTCCACGCCTCTTTGTGGGGTTTTGATATATTTCAAGTTTCCTAGTTACCACCTCTTGGAAGAGCCTTTTTTTTAATCCACGCTCTCTCCTTACCTCCAAGTAGTCATCACAGTGTACCACAAGGCTCTGTCCTTGGCCCCTTCCCCTTAAACATTTTCACCAACACCCTCTAAACTTGCACACAACAGGCCACCCTAATACAAACTACAGATGATTCCACTCTCATCTGCACGTGACAACATGGTACACCTCCAAAAAATTACTCAGGAAGATTTAACAGCAACCGAATGTGGCTTTGTAACTTTTAACTCACGTTTAACCCAAAAAAGACCAAACTACCACCATTTTTTCCCAAATCACACTCTCTCAAAAAAAAGTCCCCTAATGATAATACAATCACTGAAGTCAAGTGGATGAGCAGTTTGCATTCGACCTATATACACAAAATTGATTAAGAAAAACGCATCAAAAACTAGGAATGCTTTACAGAGCCAAAACATTTCCACCAATGCAACTAAAACTACACTTGCCACTAAGTATCGCCTCCCTTCTCCTCTGTATTGCTCTCCCATCCTAACTTCCAGGCTTAAAAATTAAAACTTATAAAATAAATTTGCAGCACATACCCCTTTCAGAAACCACAACTGTACAGCACTGAAAAGCTTTAATTAGTTAGAACTGCCACATAAACCAACATATACAGAACTTCTTACCACATATAACATTATCCAGCATCCATCTTCCAGTCCATCACTAAAAAACATTCTAGACAACTATGCTCCCTGTCACTCACTGCGATCCAGTTACCAAAAAACACCAGTCTGTCTACAAATGTAACAAATCTGCTGGACATAGTTTGTACTCATACAAGGTTGCTAGGGTTTGGAATTCCTTACCTGTATCCATAAAGGTCTGTACCCTCCCGTCTTTCAAAACCACTCTGAAAGACTTCCTAGCTAAAATCTGGCTTTGATCTTTCTGAAAACTATCATAAACTCTATTTCTAAATGTGAACAATTATCTTTTCATTCCATTCCTTATACCTCCTTACTGCTAATTCTCTTTCCTGACTTTCTCTCTAAATATACCATAAGCCTGTTTTTCCCTCACTCCACATTGCAATTCCCATTTGTATTAAGCTAACTTAGCTTTAATTTCTCTACAAACTGTCTAAAACTAGTCTAAATATTAAATGTTTGTCATTATACCTTGTATCAATTCTTAACCAATGTTTTTATACTATGCCTAATTTGTTATAATTAAATTGCAGATTTTTTTTATTTTTGAAGATCGTAAAATTATCATTCTTACAATGTTTTGTAATAATTTGGAGCATTTCTCCCCGGGTCTCCACTGAAAATGGGCTTCAACCCAGTCAGACATTCCTGGTAATCAAATGTCAACAAACAAATAAATAGACTTCATTAAAGCACATACTAGGATTCAGTGTCAAGCTAATTGTTCATGTTTCTAAAGTCCACTTTTGCTGAACACAGCAACTCTAGCAAAGCGAAGAGCTTTGCTCTGCTCCTGCAAATGCTTATCAATCCTGGTCCTGTTTAAGTTTTTTTTTTTTTTTTTTTTTTAATGCTAAATGCAACATTCTAATGACAAATGTTTACACTTACAGGACTGAAATTCCAGAAAGACTGAAAACCCACCCATATACTAAAAACATACTTACGTGGCATGGCCGCTGCTGTTGATAGAAACCTACATTAAATAATACAGGTTTATCTGTGTAATCTCTGAAAAGACTTGCTACTGACCTGCGGACAAATTTTGAGGTGATTTTCCCAATGATGCTTGCAGATGTCCCTCTTCTGGCATTTGAAAGTGCAGCAGTGTCATGTGACAATGTTGGTGATGCTGGTGGGCCATTGTATGTGGCATTACGCCGGTCCCGTAGCTGCCCACCATGGAAAGTGCTTCGACTTGAGCTTCCTCGAGGGAAGCGCGTTCTATCTGGTGTGGCAGTGCTAATACTGTGAGCAGACGGAGAAGCAGCTGGTGCCCTTTGCGTCGCACTACTAAAGGCCAAAAAAAAAAAAAAAAAAAAATTGACAAGTGGCACTCTAAGGAATCATTTTATCACATAAAATAATACAATTTTTTAAAGCCCAACAAATAAAGTATTCATTACAATAAGTGAAAACTCCATACTCACTACAATGTTCTTGGACTCTCTTTACCGCTGAGTCTTTATATTTGTATTAAATAGAGGAGATGTGACATTCTGCCAGTTTAAGGCAACAGGAATTGTGAAGTCTCTCTGAGTAAACTCTACTAGTTGTTATTATCTTGTATTCCTTTTACTGACATCTCAGTAATGTCTGCATATCCCCCTCAAAAAAGACTGCTACTACCAAAAGAAAAGAGCATGTGGGAATAACTGAGGAATGGAGGGTTGCGGCTGAACTGAACTGTGAAAACATTGAAGACGTTAATTATGATGCCTGAGGAGGGTGAGCATGGGAGGAAACACCCAATGCCAACTCATCCATCCCGGGGTAGGATGGTGGCTTGCTACACTGGAGACACCTGCAGCAGTGTAGGTGTAGGTGTATCACCTTCAGCAGGAAGCTTAGCATGCACATGCTCTAACCAATGTGCTACTTACCCAGCAGACTTGGCATGTCTGGTAGGACTCCTGCACTTCCTAGATGCAGCTGACAGTGGTCAAAAGCCATTGGGGGAGTTGGCATAAAAAAAAAAACTGCTATCAAAGTGGATGACATCATGACTCTCTACATCCAGTTCTTGCCTCTGAGGAAAGCAAATGTTTTGATGGTATTTCTCCTCTGGGAGAAACAAACTGATCAACTGGACGTCTGAAGGGGAGGCTTGACATGACGGGTAATAGAATTCTTTGAAGAAAAAAAAAAACATACAGCTTTGCAACAAGCTTAAAGTCTACCCAAGAAAAATTAACTTTGTGGTTTGTCTCCATGTGATATTTTTGGATTTTTTTTTTTTTTTTTTTTACCAAATATTAAGATGTGAAAAAGTTCCTAAGTTGTTGACAAATAATGCACTTCTTTTCTGGGCCAGGCTTCTAAAATCTAGCTGTCCAGACATCTTCAGTAGCATATTGTCACTGTAAATGGGAATGAACTGCTCTCTTTTTTTTTAATAGTTTCCCTGTGTCATGAGTAGAAACAGGCAACTGGGTAGGAAAATTAGAAATGCTAGGAAAACATTTATTGGATTAAAAAAAAAATAAGTAGACTGATCTGCAGGTGAGTGGTTATGAATGACAGTGCCCTGAGATGAATTAAGCAATAATCTATATTAGGTGGGGATTATGTACTGTTTATCCATCAGTGCTGGGAGTTACACCATGAAGGCAAAGCCTGTCTGGTTTAATGGAAGTGAAAGTGGATGAATCTTACATATTTTAATTCCAATTCTATTTTATTAACCAGATCAGTGAGTAAAAAAGCAACGTCTTTTGGCTTTTCCCTGTTAAGGGTCGCCACAGCAGATCACAGGTACGAAGACTGATTGACAGTGTTTTTACGGTGTCAAGTTGCCAGTCCAGCGGTAAAAAAGACATTTTCAGTTATAACCCAAACCAAAAGGCAAAAAAAATGACTATCAATAATCACATTATAAATACTAAATATAACACATTTTTTATAAAACAGGATATAATCCAACATTGGTACAGCTTTTGCATAAGTAAATAAAAAAATATGGATTTCATTTCAAATAACCTGATATATGATTTGCTAAACCTGCTTATTTCTTTTTCCCCCTCAGTAAACATATTTATTTGTTCCTTGGTTTTAAAAATGCTTGAATGTGTATAATTTTTTGTAATATGTTTTTCACTACTGCCAGCTCAAATGCATTACTGAGTGGATTGTTAACAAAAATAAGTTATTCCCTTTAAGCAATTTGAAAGGTAGCAGTTTTCTTAGCTCCTGTTTTTCTTCCCTGCTACAGCCTAGGACTTCTTTGATACTTTTTTAAGCAATGTGAAGGGATTTTTTCCCAAGTTTGTTCAACCACTTCCTGCAATATTCTTTTCATTAGTATTTCCCTCTACTTGTGTGTGTATACATTATTTAAATAATCTTAACCTTTTATAGCCATTTTAGTAATGAAACCAGATACAGTTTTTTCCAGACTATTCTGCTGTCTGCAAGCGCACATGTCTTAAAAAAAAAAAAAAATACCCCTCAACTTCTTAGCACAAGAATTCAGGACAAAACCAAAAATAATTCAGGGCGGGGAGAGACAAAAACCCAAATTCGGGAACATATTTTAAATATTATTTTTATAAAGTTGATAGAATAATATGTTGTGCACTGGTATGCATTCCCAGAAGGATATGAAACAGAATCTAGATAACAAAGGCATTACTGCTCAACACTAGGAACCTAAACAAAAAATCCACTCCCTGCAGGCACTCCTTAAATTGAAAAATGACAATATATGTATTGTCATGGAGATCTGGTAAAAGACCAATGAATGCACCCCATCCCCGCAGGATTTCAATGCCTTCCACATGTTCAGGCCCACTGAATTTGATGAAGGCACTAAACATGGTGTTCACTCCACATTATTAAAAACATTTCATCTCCAGACTCCAACAAGATGATGACCTCCATGTCTAACTTACTATTAATAAAACCTTATCGCATCACAGCTAACTATACATCCCCCTCTAAGTCCCTACCAGCCCACACCTCCTACCTAAACAGTAAGGAATCCCTATGCATAAAGCCAAATGTCATTCCCTCAGGAGAATTCAACCACCATGCCATCAATTAAGAGACTTCTACATTCTAAAACATGCAAGCTCAAGAAATTCTGGACTTAATCAATACAAACGCTCTGGACCAGTTAGCCCAAACCCCAACGATACATGATAAAATCCTGGACTTGTTCCTTATCAACAAAGAACAAATCTGTCACATTCACCGTAGGACTAAACCAGAAATTATCATCCAGTACCTCAGTACACACAGATTTTAAGGATAATCTACTAAAAGTGAGTGATAACTTGACCAAATTCAAAATTCCCCCTCAAACCTGATGACCTCACTGTGTATGTAGAAACCTTTGCCATCAAATTTACACACACACACACACACACACACATATTATATATATATATATATATATATATATATATATATATATAAATAACTGCAGATATGCATCTGTTCCCCTAAGTAAATACAACACAAAATTTAATAAACTCCTATGGTGAACACAGACAGACAGACACTATAATAAAAGGGGGAAAAAAACTCAATGCACTCAAAAATAAAATTAACTCGCAAGATACTAAAAACCCTCTTACTAAACAGGGCACTCCAGACCCTGATCAAATCAACCAAGGCCAAATAATGAAGTATAAACAGCCACCTACGCAAAGGATAATCCCAAAGCCCTCTTTGTGTTAGAGACCTCAGAAGCAAACCCAGCACTGCACAGAACTGACTGTAAAATAACATCATCTGTCACTAGTGATGCACTCCAAGGTTCAGTCCTTGGGTCAGTTCCCTTCTGCTTTTACTTTTCAGAGGTCAAAGCAAATGTTAAAGGTCAACTCGGATAACAAGTTTGCAGATGACTAAATTTGGTGCCATCATAAATTCATAAGGCGGCACCACGATCCTCCAAGATGGCCCTTCTGAAACAAATAGTTGATGTCAAGACCAGGACTGAAACTAAATGTCAAGAAATGTATAACAGTACACTTGCAAGCATGACCTCCCTTGTAAATATCATACTAACAGCACTATCTACAGGTACAGTACATCCAGGACAAGGGTTTTAATTGTTCCACTGCAGTCACAGAATATAATGCCCCTTTCAGTATGTACATATCAAAACAATGGCCACAACTGGAATGACCACAACATTTTCTCAATAAAAATCAAGGGCCTAAATCATACAAGCTATGCTGACTGCCTCAAAGCACTGTATTTCTTCTCTGTAGCATTCAGGCAACTAAGAGATGAGCCCTACCTTGTGAACAGTGTCTCATCTGACCTTTCCTATCAGAAATATTAAAGAATTATGAGTCCAATGGTAGCGTGAACATCTACTCAAGGGATCAAAAAAATTTTGCTACACTAATAGGACATGCTGGAGGGATAGATAATCATTAGAGAAATACCACTTCTATGGAACAGTCTTCTACTCCATATAAAGCAAAGTAGTTCTCTTACTCTATTAACACTCAATTTGGATGACTAGATGGAAAACTGTAAATTCATCCCTAGTTTAGCACCCATGTCCCTCATGAATAGGGGAAATAAGTGAACGTCTCAACCATCTCAGTTATTCATACACAAAATTTAAGTGCTTGAAAAAAAATGGGAATGCAAGGTTAGGCTTCTTAAGATCTTCCCCGATCAATGGCCTAGTAAGCTCTTATGAAGTCTGAAATTCAAATGTCTCTCATCATTTTGTGACTTCAACCCTCACTCACATGCCAAAAAAAATCACAAATTTTATGAGGAGCAGATCAAAAATACAAAGCAAAAATATAATGTGAAATTCTGGACAGTTAAGAGGTACGGTCTGAAATATTTATGTGAAGTCAGAGTGACATTCTATAGGGATGTGCTACACAAAGCAAAGACCGTAAGTGCTGAGCACATATCCACTAAAAGGCTGACACTCTGGGGGCGGGGTAGCAGCAACAGCCAAAGTTACCTGCAGGTCAGGCTCAGCTCTGTCAACATAGATGGATTGTGTCAAACAGTGGTGACCTGCTTCCATTTATACACAGTTACTACACCAACAGCCATTTTAAGTTTAAACTGCCAGCTACAGCCTATACCTCATTTAATGGGGAGCTTTAGCTGAGACCACTACTATATTAAAATTCCTGTTTGGTCTTGCTCAGAAGTTACAAGGTTCATCATCATCCAGACTTCAAAAACCTTACAAAACTATACACAACTCAAGAAAGCTGTTCAAATGAATTAAAGTGGATTACTTCAGAATAGTTGCTTCATGTGTTAAAAAATATTTATAAGGCTATGTTTTACCATTTTCTAAAGTTGGTAAACTCTTTTTTGAACATTTTTTTCTCTAATGATGACATCTGTTTATGTAGGTGGGTCTTTTTCCTGTACAGAATTCAAACTTATTCCAAGAATAATGTTTTTTTCATCCATTCAGTGGCTTGGTCTTATCGTGATAACATTCCCTATAACCCTTGAGGAAACGGACCCAATAGTAATACAAAATGGTCCAACAATACATTCTATAGTGCACCTGCATTCAAAACAAGTACTACCTCATTTTCCGATACCAGATTTAACATTTAAACAAATGAAATAAAACTAACTGAAAACATTACACAAAATAATCTGTGCATACAGCCAGTACTTAAGATAAAAATCCAGTGAGTAAATTAAACAAAGTCTGAAACAAATTGAGGGTTTCCCAAAATGTAAATGAGAAGAGCATTTTAATTCAACGCAGATTAGCAAGATAAACAAAGTGTGCTGAGTGATGAAAGACACACATTTTTTAACTCACTGTGTTTACCCTCTGAACTGTAGTAGTAATAGTTCAAGCAAAAATGTCATCTTTTAGTATGGCATGGTATACTTTCATCCCCCCCACACACAAACATACACACACAAAATCCAGAAATAGCTGGCTCTGGGACTTCCAAGATAGCTGCACACTGACTAACAGCTTAATTTTGTCTCTTCCAGTGTGAAAACAGAAGAGAAAAAACAGTGATTTTGTCTTTTTGGATAAATTTTAGTTACTGGTTAGTAGTAAGTGCCCTGCCTGGATGGCAGCAAAGAAAAAATTTAGAGAACCTGAAAGAAAATTAACCATAAGTAAAGGAGAAAACACTGGCAGGGAAGAATCCTGCAGCTGGCCAAGTATGATAATGGTCAAGAATAGAAGTTTCAAAAAATGGATTGAATTAGAAGTGCACATAGGGAAAACCTGAGATTTTGGAACCAAAGTATGCAAACCAAATAAAAGCCAAACAAGTAACAAAAATCTGGAACCAGTGATCGAGGCGATCAAAAAAATAAACCTGAGATTTTCTGCTGTAGCAGAGAAACTTGAAGGAACAGACTGTATTCATTTTATGAAAGTGAAGATAAGGAAATGAACCGGTATTCCATGGCAGGATCTGTTAAGTGAAAGGGTGCACTGCATGCGTGTTCTAAACCTGGCCATGACAAAACAAACAAGACCTCTAATAGTAAAGATGCAATCTTATGAGCAGAAAGAGTTTGTTCTGACAAAACTGTGTCAGAAGGACAAAGTACTAAAAGGTGTTGAGAGTAGAGTGTTTGTAAAAAATGATTACTCGCTCTACGCCAAGCAGAAGAGGAGTAAACTTATTCCAGCAATCAGGGAACGTCAATAAGCACATGTGAGATTCAAGCTGCTATATCCAGCTATCTTCAGAATACTTTATCCTGGTGGGCCCAAGTCATTTTTGATGCAGATCATATTAAGGAAGAAATAACACAAGTCTGTCCATCAAGAAGTGAGCCATCAGACAGAAGGGGATTCCTCCTTTTATTCTTCTCATAATAAAACAGAATATGGCAATGAAACCTTTTCCAATGTGCCAAAGGAAAATACCGGAGAGAAAAAAAAAGCTCGGGAGTTGACTAGAAGAACCAGGAATATGTTGGAAATTAACCATAGACTCATGTTGGGAGATGTAGAGCAACAGGAAGAAAACCAGCAATTTGGAAACTAATGAATAAATGTGGGATTATAAAGCAGGAGTCACATTTGTAAAATATGGTGGAAAAAGAAAACCTAAAAATTGACTTTGTTAAACTTGTAGAGGACTCCAAAACATGTCCTACTTCGTGTGATTAAAGTTTGGAAGAGCATTAAGGAGAGAGGAAGATGAGGGTAACAGGTAACTAAGTAAAACAATTTTTATTAACAGTATTTTTTTTAATAAAACATGACGTACTGTATGTTACATAGTAAAAGTTTTTGTTATTTTTGTGTGTAACAGAGATGCAAAAGTAAACAGGTTCTCTTTTTCCCTCCTCCTCTCTTCTTGTTCAGTTTTAAGAAATGTAGGCACTGTAATGTACAAATAGAATAAATCCTGGAAAAGACAACATATCAAGTAAAATTTATGCGCTTTTTCTTATATTTGCATAAGGGAATGACTGGATTAAAACCCTTGGTTTGATCTAACCACAACTTTTAAGTGGAAGCAAGTAAATAAAAGAACACTAAATGTAATGAAAAATTTTCCTTTAGCACATAAATTTTCACAGACAAACTGATATGGGCAATAAATACAGAATACTTTCTTCTTTCAATGGTTAAAATATGTTTTCTTAAAGCATTCCAAATGTGTTCTACATCTGGGTAAGGAATAAAGATAAGACCGAGAGCACTTACTGTAAGTAGAAGTACAGGAGGTACCATGGGTACCAGCATGGATAACGATCATTATACGTTAATTAGAGCCTGTGAGTGTAGCTGTTAATGCAGGATAATTGTTCCCATTAGGAGGGTTAAACATTATTTAAAGATTTACATAGTATTGAGTGTTTGTATTAAATTAATATAGACTATGGGGGTGTTCAGGGGACTTTTTTAAATGTTTCTATTAAAACAAAATTTTGTAAGTTGTGATATAGGTTTGAATGGATATAGAGAGAAAAAGTTGTATAAAAGATCAACTTTCAAAACATTAGTGTATGCATGTAACACAAAGGCTGAAACTAAACAAAAAAGGTATACGTAACAAGTGGGCATAATAATGGCAGCAATTCCCATACTATCTTTGAATGTGAAGGGTCTCAAGTATAAACAAAATGAAAGTAGTAAACTATACTACGAAATTCAGAGTTGAAATAGGTATGCTACAGAAGACACATCTGGAAAGAACTGAGCATAATGTGATGGATGGTCATTCAGATGAATATTTAGGGCAAAGGAAAAGGAAGTACTTATATCAATTACTACAGCAGCTCCAATAGTGACAGAAGTGGGTGAAAAAGATAATAATGGTAGATTTATAGTAGTAAGGGGCTACTGACAGGAGATGAGTATTAAGTAATATTCCACCTAAAACTGCTACAATGAAATTTAAGAATATTATAGGAGAAATGCTCAGCTTTCAGCAGGGAATATTACTTATAAGTGTGGACTGGAATTTGATTTGCAACAGTCTGGATGTATCTAGTGGACCTTGAAGGGAATATATAATAAGAGGGTACATTTTTGAAGAAAGTTATAAAAACATTCAGTGTGGAAGCTGAGAATTCAGTATTAGGAGCTCAGAGAGAATTTGTGTATTATTCATCAAGGTACAAAAACTGGGCTAGGCTGCACAGAAATTATATTTCACAAGAATGTGAATTCAACTGAAAGTTTTGATATGTGCCAATAACAACAAAAATAAAAATGCAGGGTAATTAATGAAATAAAAAATGAAACACTGATGTTTGCCCAACTATGTGACAACGAAGAGTTCTTTAAGAAATGGGTAGTGGAAATTATTGGGGAGTCATTAGGAAATAGACATTTCTTTAGAAAATATATTTAAGAAGTGAAATAAAATGAAGGTGGAACTTAAAAACAGGGTAGAAATAAAAAAAAAGAGAGATGGTTCAGAAGTAACAAGAATTGCTTATTGGGACTTACAAAGGTTACAGTACTGCACAGTACGAGGAATCTCAGAGTAAGAAGAGCAACAATTGCAGAATGCTAATGAGAAAATAAAGGACTACCTAGATAGTATGCATGAGTTTAGAAAAATTGCTGTCAAGCAACTGTTTTTGATAACTCCAGAGCACAAAAGCTTTTAGCACAATGACTCAAGCAACATAAAGTAGAAATAGTTGTTGCCAATTTTTAGGAGCCTATAACAAGGAAAATAACCAGAGATCCTAGAGAGGAATTAGAATGATTTCGTAAATTTTATGAAAATCTGTATAAAGCAGAGAAATATGGAAATCGAGAAAGTACAAATGGAAATGTTTATGGAAGAATTAAATATGCTAAGGTTAGAGGTAGATGAGGCTCAATTACTAAAAGGATAGGAGGAGATGAAAGAAAAATGATTATGTATAACCAGTCTACAGGAAAGTCTCCAGGAATAGATGGTATTCATGTGGAAGTTTGGAAGCTAGGATGGAAGAAAGTGATAGATCTAGAACGTTTTAACAGTATTTTAAAAGGAGAAGCACCAACATTCTGGAATAAAGCTATGGTGGCTGTAATACCTACAGATGGTAAAGACCCATAAGATCTGGCTTCATTATAGGACCATTCTGATTCTAAACCATGACTGTAAGCCCATCTCAATTCTAAACCATGATTATAAAGTGTTTTTGTCTGCAATGGCTAAAAGAATAGCAAAGGTGATGCCAAAGTTGATTATAACCCTAAAATGTGAATACCTACTCACACCTTACTTCCCCTTACTCTCCCATCTTCACTCGCCTCCTTACGTCTATCAATTCTCTCCCCTGGCTTTCTCTCCAAGTATACCATAAGCCTGCTTTTCTCTCACTTCATGTCACAATTTATTGTTTGCATTATACTAACTTACATTTACAATTATTTAAACTATTTGTTTTTTGTATTACTTTTTAAAGACTGTAAAAGTATTATTCTTAAAATGTTTGGTAATACTTTGGAGCTTTTCTCCCTGGTCCACTGCTGAAAATGGCTCTAACCCAGTCAGACTTTCTGGGTAATCAAATGTAAATAAATAAATATGGATCATTGTGGTTTGGTAAAGGGAAAGCAAAAATTTGACAAAATAAACAGAACAATGATGATCCAGAGGGAAGCAGAATGTAAGAAAATGCCATTGCTGCTGGTGGGCCTTGATGCAGAATAAGCATTTGACAAAGTAAGCTGAAATGTTATGAGTATGGCCATGGAAGTATTTGCATTCCCTGACACAATAAGGTTAATTAGGAGGATATATGAGTGATCGAAGATGAAAATTCAAGTGGGGGTTCCTCTCTAAGTTCTGTTTAAACAGAGGAACCAGGCAAGGGTGTCCTTTTTCCCTTTTGTTATGTGTGCATTATATTTAGAACCACTGGCAAAGAAAATAAATGACTCAGAAATTCAAGGATATAATTGGTATGGTAAGAAAATTTGGCTTCACTGGCAGATGACATTACCAGAAAAGGATATTTCAGTGTTGTGGAATATTCTAAGACAGTTTCAAGTCTGTTTGGGAAACAAAATTAATGAAGCTAAAACAAAGGCAACAGCTGTAAACTATGTAACCACACACAAATTAATCAATACCCATATTTATGGGAACATGATAAAATGAAGTATTTAGGAGTATGGGTTAAAAAGGATTCTGTCATGGCAACTAAGGATAAGTGGGAAGAGACTAAACAAAACAGAATACAAAAACCGAAAAGATGGAAGCTCCATTTTATGGGTATGGATAAGCAAGATGCATGTAGTAAAATGCTTTTAGTCCTTTTAGTTTTATACACAGGTCAGGAATATTTTATCAACCAGAGGAGAAGTTGTGGGTAGCAATTAATAAAGAGTTGAAGGATTTTATCTAGGAGGGGAAGAGGACAAGAGTCAAGGGGGATAAAGTTGATCCTTCGAATAGAACAAGATGGTTTGGGATTACCCGATTTAAAAAGGGCACTTCAGAGCTACACAGTTAAGGCTGCTACACATAGCAGAAGCAGAAAGCTATCATTCAAAATGGAAAGGGATGATGATGATACAGGGGAGAAATCTCAAGAAATAATGATAGCTTGGGATTTTTGATGCAGATCCTTAAGAAGAACAATAACCACACAAAATATTATAAAGTAGAAGTATTCTAAGAACTAAGTTAACAGGAATGGAGAAAGGAGATTCTGCTGATAGGGATTATGTCAATTAGAGGAACAGAGAATAAGCAAAGGGGGCTTTCAATAGCCCAGCTTTGCCTCCATGGTTTAACTGTAGCTCTGAGTAAATGTGACATAAACATACCCACAGTGTCAATTACTGCTTAACCAAAATGCACACTAAGCTGCTGAACAAATATTTTTTAAATAGTCATCATATAATTACATAATCTTGAAAAGCAAGCTTAGAAGTCAGGAGTCTAAACAATGGGATGGATGAGAGAATCCTGTAAAAGGAGTTTCGTTCTTGGATATGAAGTCTTGGCAAGCCAGTAACGTCTGCTGGCTCAAAGAAACAGTAAAACAACAGGGATGTATAGTAAATATAGAAACTGAACAGGTGATTATTTCATTGCAGACTGCACTGCTACAAAATGCAAAGTTCTGTTAATTAGGCTTAATAAAGGCACTATATATTAATTGAAAAAAAATGGTTGGTCTTTTTTCCAGGAGTGCTGCCTAGTAAAGACTATTTATTGCATTTCAATTCTGTTTACCTCTTCATAGGGATAAAGAAAGTCATAAGGAGCCAAGACATAGAGAAGGTTATAATATGACAGAGAGAAACAGGAATTGGAGATACAAACATCCTTACAATGGATGTCAAGTGACAGTGGAGTACAGCTTAGTACATTAAAACAGGGCCATCACTGTATATGGAAAGGCTACATCAGAGCTTACTGATAGCAACAAGTAAAACTAAGGTAGTCTCTGCTTGATAGTTCCAAAATATCTAATACCCAACAGGTAGAATAGTTGGAAAAACAGAGAGTAATACAGCTGACTTCCTTAAATAGCATTCACAGATGTATTTTTAGGGATCTATGTTAGTATACTGAAGAATTAAAAATTCTTACATTTAATGAATAAGGAACTGGTGCAGATAATAAGGATTTTACTTGAATAAAAGCTGCAAAAACACACAGCAGGTTTACGATATATATATATATATATATATATATATATATATATACACTGGGACTGCTAAGATCATAGTAATGATAGGAAATGTCTGCTTAAAGTAGGGCTGAAGAAAAACATTAAAGCCAACATCTCTTTAAAGTAGAAAGCAAAGGAAACTCCAGGCTGCCACAGCATTCGAGCAACTAACTTTGATAAAGAACTGGTAAATGCTTTCACATTGTACAATACTGTTTCATCAGACCACAGTAAAAGTAGTACCCGTTGTTTATGGCCGCCTGAAGATGCATAAGAATTCACACCATCCACCCATGCATCCTATAGTGTCCAGCAGGGGCTGGGCAACAGAGCCACTTTCTATATTTGTTGAAAAAAATCTACGGATTGTGCTAGACAGTTTTTGTGCTTAGAGATACTAAAGTTTTTTATGCAAGAGCTGAATAATCAGTTAGATGTTTTATCTGGTCATTGCTTTTTTGTCACAGTTGATGTACCCTCTTCTATTCACTGTTATCCCCAATAGTTGAGGGATTGAGAATATTAGAGAAATATGTGCCAATGGATTTATTACTAGCAAAGTTGAACTCATTTGTACTCTCTTCGAAATTATTCTTGAGAATGTTTTTATTTTCAATGACTCCCATTATATACAGAAGGTTGGCGTGGCTATAGGCACTGTTTGTTCTCTCCAATAATAGATTTTGTAGTTCGACAAAATGGTTCAAACGTTTTGTCGATGACATGTTTTTGCTGTGACAAGATACAGAAGAGGAGTTACTACAATTTTTACAGTACCTCAATGGATTGAATGACTTTTTGAGATTTACGTAAACATATTCATCAGAAGAGATTGGCTTTTTAGATGTGAAATTGAGTAAAAATGCCCTGTCATCTGTTTCCACTACTATATATAGGAAGGATGTTAGGAGGAATAACATACTCCACAACAGCAGTATGCATCCCAATCACACAGAATTTAATGTTTTAGAAGGGCATATTTATCACATGATGCGTCTCCATAGTGATGATACACAACTAACTCTTGCACTAACCAAACTGAAAGAGGAATTTATTGAGGGGATATAAGCCCACTGCCATTGACTCTCAGATTAGTTAGTGCAGCTTGGGTGGAGAGAAATAGAAGATGTAGACCTTATTTTGAGAATGTTCCCCCAAATGCCCAAACACATTTTGGTAGAGCTGCTGATTCGCCATCTAATATTATCACCAGTAGTACTGTAGGGGTTAGGATGCCACTAACATTTGCTAGCAATGTGTGCATGGTATATGATGTTATTAAGAACACTTGGGATATTCTCTTGACTGATCCTGGACTCAAAGATGTTATAGGTCGCCAACAGAGGTTTACTTTCAGGAATAACAAATTTCTTAAGAACCAGTTATGTTACAAATCCAGGGGTAGACAGAATGCTGCACAATCTGACAGAATGGGTATGTATCCATGCAGATGTATGGCTTGTGTGTGTACATATGGGGGGGCACTTTTGTACATCCACAATTAGGCTTTCAGATTAGCACCACTATATGCTAATTGCCATACCAAGCACATTGTATATTTTATTTCTGTACTATCTGTTTTTCATTCTATATAGGCAAAACAAATAGAGCCTTCAAGGAGAGAATTTTAGAACACCTAAGAGACATTAGGAATGCTAAGGAAACAAGTGTGTTGGCCATGCATGTTGCGAAAGAAGGCACTGCACATAAGTTTAAATTTTTTGTTCTAGAAGTCATACACGATAGTATTAGAGGTGGTGACATCAATAATAAGACAATCAGTGGAACAGAAGTGGATTATACATTATCAAGCTGACAAACCACCAGGTCTCAATAGTAAGGTGTCTATGAAGCCCTTTTTAAAAGCTAGAGCACTGAAACATTGACCAAGTAGTACCAGGCTTATGTCCTTGGCTTCTTATATATATCTTTGCTATGGTTTTTATTTTATATGTCCCCACAAGACTGACCAGTTTTATATACATATTTTTAGACAGATTTTATTTTATATATATATATATATATATATATATATATATATATATATATATATTTTTTTTTTTTATATATATATCTATATATCTTAATATATTTAAATGTTGATACATTTTAGAATTTATATTTATGTTTGTGTGATAGACCAGAGTCAGTTTTAATTATGTACTTAGCAATTTTTGAGCTGCAATGTATGTTTTATAGTGTTGCTGATTTACACACTAATGTTAGTTTCTTCACTGCTTAGACAAGGCAATGAATGTGTTAAATTGGTTCAGTGATTAGTGTGCCTCATTGGCTGCTAGAATGTTTAAAGATGTGACTTGAGTTTTAATATTTTGGTCTGAGGAAGCGGATTTAATCCATGAAAGCGCTTACCTTGTTTTGTTTAAAGAGTGCTGTGTTGGAACTAATGATAGGAAATGTCTGCTTAAAGTAGGGCTGAAGAAAAACATTAAAGCCAACATCTCTTTAAAGTACAAAGCAAAGGAAACTCCAGGCTGCCACAGCATTCACCCAACTGACTTTGATAAAGAACTGGTAAATGCTTTCACATTGTACAATGCTGTTTCATCAGACCACAGTAAAAGTAAAAAGCAGGCAAACTTTTAAATGCAAGGCAATCCAATCAAATACAGACATTGAAATCACATGACAATTTATAAAGCATCTTAGCAGTGATTATGTCACCTCAATATGCACCAATAAAAACGCCTTAAACTGCCAAGCCCCCAACTCGATGTTGTAATGGGTGCGACTTTAAAACAGGTTTTAAAGATACCCTGTCAATTAAACCTGGCTCTACAAATGCTTTTAATAGTAAAATCCACCTTTGTTCAGCAATATAGAGGCCTCAGTTTTATACTGAGTCGAAACTCTGATATGACAGAAGTGTTAACAGATTTGAGACTTTTTGCTAGGAACATTTGCTTGCCTTTAATGTTTACTGAACATGACTACTTTGTTAGTTTTATTATGGTCTGATGAAGCAGTACATTGTGAAAGCACTTACCAGTTCTTTATTAAAATTAGTTGCACCAATGCTGTGGCAGCCTGGAGGTTCCTTTGCTTATAGCCTGTTTGCTTTACTCTGCGCTCTTACTCAGCAGCTGGGTTTTTTGGTTTTTAGATCTCTTTAAAGTACTTTAGGGGTTGGTATCACAGAAGAAAAAGTGGATATGTGAAAAGATAAGTGATGTCACAAAGCACAACAACAGGTAGCACAAGCATGCAGGCTCCTACTATTTAATACTAGTGACGTGGGAATAAGAAATGTTTATTAGAAAAGCAGCACATGGAGAGATGCAATGACATCCTAAGCAGTGCATCTCAGTAAATGAAAGGAGCAATACATACAAAGGAGGAAGAAGTAGAAGTAGAAGGCAATGGAAAGTGTGAAGGTTCTACTGAAATGATGGATCTAACACTAGTTGGAGAGGGTAATGGATGTGACAGATGTAAAGTGGAAAAAGATGATCAAAGGTAAATAACTAAAACTAGATGGTAAAAATAACTGTGGTGAGAGCTTAAACTGCGTTTTTTAATTTGTCAAAAGAGCAAATGAACTGTCCCTTACCTTTTTCAGCTACAACCCAACTACAAAGATAAGGGTAAATGCAACATATACAAATTAATCATTGTGATTTTGTGAGGAAAATGGAGTACACAGAGATAATCCATAGAGACAGAGGGCAAATATGAAAACATCATACACAAAGCTCAAGAATGAACCAGGGAGGAAGAGATCTTATAGGTTAGTAGGTAGTTACTTACCATGCAGTCAAGAAGACCATTGAAGAGCCTAGCATTACCTATTTTAACTTCTACTAAAACTGTAAACCCGCAAATTATAGCTATGATGTTTAACTAGTACATAACCTTCAATATACTGAGCTTACCTATCTTTATCTTGAAAAAGACCTTGATACACATTTTTAATTCCTCATGTTTGAGTGGTTGATTCCCTGAGATTTAGAACTGGGCTACTGGGGTACTTATTTTGAAAGGAGAATGCACACACATTTTTGCAAATAAATATAGTCCAGTGTCTGACCTCTTACCTATTTTACACTGTAACTGTCTGGATATTCCAAGATTTGTTAGTGCTTGTCCTGAAATAGTAACACACTGAATTACTTCAAAGGTGGATTACATTCACCAAGTCTGAGACTGCTATTTCTCAGAATATTTCCTGCCAGCCATCAGACCCTCTCTTGGTCATCTGGTTCATTCATTCACCATAAACTGGGTGAACAGCAACAAAGAAGAGTAACTGTCACTTAGGTAGACAAAGTGTTTTCTTTTTTTCTTTTTTGAGTTCTTGATCCCACTTGATCATGTCCAGTAACATGCCCAGGGGTAAGGGGGCAATGGGCAGAGATAGATGCTACTTACTTGCATGAGAAATGTAACACCATCAGGATAGCCCTGTCACTCCTTGAAGCCATAAATTCCACTGGGTGTCTGTACTCCTCTGGGGATTCAACCACGTGTTTCTTAACCCCCCTCCCAAGAAGAGATGAGTCAGTAAAACCATAAATTCCTCCCACATACCAGCTCCAGCGGATGCCCATGCCTCCAATCAAATTCAGGTCACTAGGGCGGCAGTCTTTGCTGACTGAGCTGGCTCTACCCCCAGAAGGCAATATCTCATACTGCAGTACTTATCTTACTGGAGGTCTGATATTCTGCTTTGATTTTTATCAGATGGAAGACAGATTTTAACAGCATAACATTATTCTTCGGTAATAACTGCTTTTCTGAAATATCCAAACAGCACTTCTGTAAGTGAAGCTGTGGCATTTTAGACTGTACCTCACAGCAACAAAGTAACACACTAAAATCAAAAATAAATACAAAAACAAATGGATTTCATTTACATGTTGCTTGGCAATACTAACTGCCATTTTTTTTAAATATGTAACTTTGAAATACCACTGTTTGATGGTTATTTCAACAATTCAGTAGTTTACTGACAACTACAGAGCTGGTAAGAAGCTTCTAGGTACCAAGATTTCATTCTTTAATGGCATGAATGTGCAAAATGAAGCCCTGTCTAACAAAAGCATACAGGAATTGACCCTGTTGTTTCATTTATATTAATAACCTAGAAGATAAAATATAACAAAGGAAGGTATGTTTCTGAAGGGATTTATGAAAATATTTGGCATGGAAGACATAGTCACTCAGAATTTACATATTATTCCCAAAGGTACAATAACTGGGCTAGACTGGATAGAATTTATATTTAACAATGTTCTGGAGGAGGGCAGAGGTTTAAGGGAAGGAGGAAGTTGAGTAAGTTACGTAATGCTGAACTAAATGACAGTTTTAAAGAAAGAAAATGTATGTACTGTATAATGTATGTAAATGAAGAAAGAATGTTAGTATGGTTTGTTTTCTTTTCCTCTTTTTAATTTCCCCAAATCTTTTGGGTATCCAATACCATGACATGAATGGGCTCCATTCCTAAGTCAAAGTATGATTAAAGTTCATGAAATTAGTATTGCTTCAATCTTTGATGTCAGCTAGAAGGGCTCTTCACAGCACCCGCAATGTGCCCAGTAATGACTCCCGGAATTCATACGTTACATGTATCGTTAACATATCTAAATGCAGTTGTAGATTCCTTATTGTAAGACCCGTTACTCCTACTACTATTGGAACTGTCTGAGGTCTTTCTTCCACATGACTCTCGCTTCTGCCTGCAAATCCTGATATTTTATGACTTTATCTCTCTCTTTATGCAAGACACTGTAGTCACTGGGCGTAGTGACTTCAATGCCCAATCCTACTTTTGTCTTCTTTTCATGGTCCACTATATCTGGTTTTCTCATGTCTATTTTTTGAACTGTTGGTAATGGGTGATCTCATGTGATGCAAACCATTTTCTATGATGCTTTGTGGCACATTTCCAGTGTTTTTCAGCTACTTAAATATTACAATGTTTGCACAATCCCCAGTGCAACAGTGTTGCCACATTAATATGCCTTTCGGTATATGGTCCTTCAGCCATTAGCATGTCACAACCAGCAACAAGGTGTGCAACTGTTTTCAATTCTGTTTTACAAAACCTACATTTGTCTGTTTCTCCCACATAATCAATGGACTTTGTAAAGCAATGTGTACATAGTCCACTATTCTGGGATGCCAATATTAACCTTTCATCTTTTGGCTTGAATTTGCCTCTCCTTAACCACTCCTGCGTTCAATCCTAATCAACAACAGGCTGTTCCAGGAGTTTTCTAAACTTGGAACTATATTTATGCATTTTCCACATTTCTTGCCTTCGCTTCTGATCCTTCACTTTATATTCTTTCATTTTTTAGCACATTCAATTGCTGCTTGATTTTTGTCTACTTGTGGTTTGATTTCCATTCCAGCTTGATGCCAATATGCTTCTGCGAGACTAAGCAGGGAAGTCATCTTAAGATGGATTCTCCTCATGTTTCAAAACTTTCACTGCTTGGGTCTTGTGAAGTCAGCAGATATGTATGCAGTCCGATTGCAGATCTACACATATAATCAATGTCAAGGAGGCCCATATACCTCCTTTGGAATGGGGAATATATAATCTTGGTATGCACTGATTTTTATAAATCATATGATGAGCATGAAGCATCCGTCTTGTTTTCCTGTCTAATCTATCCAACACCTTTTGGGGCCAGTCAGTGACTCCAAAACTAAGTTAGGACAGGAAAGTACAGTTTTGTACCTACCATAAATGTAGATGTTCGAGGATTCCATTGCTGCAGTCCTGACTATTGGGTATAGTCCGCGTCCCAGTCGGCCCGAATACCAGAGTATAAGGCTGACGTCGGTCAGGGCGCATTAGACTGACGTCAGTACGTCAGGGTACTAATGCGCATGACCGACGTCATATCCTCAGTCTTTTCTTGCCCCAGATGTCAGAAGACCCAAAAGACAAGTCCCAAAAGAACCTGCACCAAAAACATGTATAATATATACAACAATATATGTATATAAAAATATAAGCATGTAAACTCACCTACACAACCACCCCTAAACACAGAGGGAAGGAGGGAGGGTAAATTGGACTGCAGCAATGGAATCCTCGAACATCTACATTTATGGTAGGTACAAAACTGTACTATGTTCTTAGTCTTCCATTGCTGCAGTCCTGACTATTGGGTAGAATCCCAAAGCAGAGGTAAGGGAGGCTGGCAAATTATAAAGTAGTAGGAGCTGACAACATGCCTTGTAAAACAGCTGTGGCAAAACCAGCCCTAGTCTTAGAGTATATAGGAAGGTGATAATGCCTAGAGAAAGTATGCACTGAACTCCAAGTAGCTGCTTCCAGAATATCCTTAGTTGCCACCCCTTAGAAATGCTGTTGAAGTGGCAGTAGCCCTAGTGGAATGAGGCCTAATCCCAGCTGGTATCTCCTTGCCATGATGGGAATAACAAAATGCAATGCAAAAGCCAATCCACCTAGAAATAGTTTGTTTTGACACAGGCTTGCCCTGTGAACTCAAAACAAAAGAAACAAGTAACTGCTGAGACTGCCTAAAATCCTTAGTCCTGCTCAAATAATAACGCAATTGCCTGTGTACATCTAAAGTGTGCAAAATCTTTTCCCCTTTATTTTGAGGATCTGCAAAAACGTAGGCAAATGAATAGTTTGGTTTAAAGCCACACGAGAAACCACCTGAGGCATAAAGGAAGGATTAGTACGCAACGAAACCCTCTCCTTATGGAAAATCAAAAAAGGCTCTACTGCCATAAGGGCCTGCAACTCAGACACCCTTCTTGCAGAAGTAATAGCCAACAGAAAAGCAGTCTTCCATGACAAATATTTCAATTCAGCAGTAGCTGCAGGCTCAAAAGGTTGTAGAGGAAGTTTTTCCAACACAAAATTGAGATCCCAAGCAGGAGTAGGAGCTCTACGTGGGCGTCTTATATTCTTTGCCGCTCTAAGAAACTGCTTGAACAAAGGATGCGAAAACAAAGGTGGGTCACAATCATAGTGAGCTGAAATTGCTGCAGCATGAATCTTTATGGAAGAGAAGGACAATCCTTTGTCCAATAATTCAGTAAGATATTGAAGAGCCACACTCAAATTAGGCTCTGAAATCTCCAAATTCTTTGCTGTACTCCAAAATAAAAATCTCTTCCATTTTTCTGCGTACACTCTCCTTGTACTAGGCCTTCTAGCTTCCATAATCACATTTAAAACTTGTTGAGGAAGTTGAGACCTGCTGTGTTTCAACACAGAATATGCCAGGCTGTTAGATGAAGAGAGTGAAGCTTGACATTGAGCAGATGACCGTCCTTCTGAGATAACAGATGAGGAATCAGAGGTAAAGGCCATGGAGGCTTCTTTACCAGACTCCGTAGTAGTGGGTACCAGTGTTGCGAGGCCAATCTGGAGCTATCAAAATCATCCTTGGCCTGTCTTGTCTGACCTTTAATAGTACCTTTGGAAGAAGCGGTAGAGGTGGAAAGGCATACACATGAAGGTTTTTCCAACTGAAAGACAGAGCATCCACTTTCCAAGCTGTGTGATGAAACCCCTTTGTGCAATACTTTGGCAGCTGGTGGTTTAGTGGAGAAGCGAACAGATCTATGTCTGGAGTTCCCCATGACACTGTCAGTTTCTGAAATACATGAAGATCCAGTTTCCACTCGTGGGGATCCATGATTTGTCTGCTTAACACATCTGCTAAGGAGTTCTGTGCTCCTGGCAGAAACCTTGCCTGAAGAGTTAGTTGCAAGCTTAGCGCAGTCTCCCATAAAATCATTGCTTGCCTGCATAGAGGATAAGAATGTGTTCCCCCTTGCTTGTTGATGTACCACATGACAGTTGTGTTGTCTGTTAGAATCAACACCTGCCCTGGAAGAAGTAACTCCTTGAAAGCCATTAATGCAAACTGGACTGCTAACATCTCCTTCATGTTGATATGTAGATGCTGTTGCCTGTCAGGCCACTTGTCTTGTATCCACTTTCCATTTAGATGAGCTCCCCAAGCAATGTCCTAGGCAACTGTCGTTAGAATCTGACTTGCCTCTGGCGGGTCACAGAGAGTCCCTTGTTTAGGTGACATTCCTGAGCCCACCACAAAAATTCCTTTTGAATGCAAGGTATTATTTGAATGACAGTGTCCAAATCCTGGCAGTGCTGTGTCCATACATTTTGAGATACCATTGTAGCTTCCTCATATGCAGTTTGGCATTGGGAAGCACCAGAATACAAGATGCCATGAACCCTAATGCTTGAAGGACTGTCCTTGCAGTCAGCACGGACTGATGAGATAGTTGATGGAAGTAAAGTGACAGACTCTTTTGTTTGTCCGGGGTTAAAAGGCCATCTGGGCTGCTGTATTCAGTCTTACACCCAGAAAGCACATGTCTTGAGAGGGTACTAGACTGGACTTTATTTCGTTCACAGAATACCCTAGGCATCTTAGCACTGCTATAACATATTCCAGATGCTGTAGAAGGTCTTCCTTTTCTTGAGCCAGAATCAGGCAGTCGTCCAAGTAAGGATAGATTTGAATTCCTTGTAGCCTGAAGTAAGCTATCACTGGAGCCAGAACCTTTGTGAATACTCTGGGCGCAGTAGATAAGCCAAAGGGCAATGCAGAGAACTGATAATGAGAATTTCCAGCTCGAAACCGCAGATACTTTCTGCAACTTAGCCTTATAGGCACATGAAGGTAAGCTTCCTTGAGATCTAAAGTTACCATCCAGTGATCTTTGCCCAGCAGAGGTAAAAGCTGTTGTAACGTCAACATCTTGAACTTGGGAATGTCCAAAATCGTGTTGAGGAGAGATAAATCCAAAATTGGTCTCCACGTGTTCCCCTTCTTTGGTACAAGGAACAGGCGAGAATAAAATCCTAGGCCCCTCTCTGACACAGGGACTGGCTGAATGGCCCCTATGTGAAGTAACTGTAAAACTTGCTTGTGAGCCTCTTTTCTTTGTAGAGGAGGAACGTCTGGCATGCCTTTGAAACGGGCATTGTATGGAAATAAAATCTGTAACCGTGGTGAATGATATCCAACACCCATTTGTCTTGAGTAATTAAATCCCAATTTTCTTTGAAAAGAGACAGTCTTCCCCAAAGGAGCTGCCAGGCGTGAATCTGCTGGCAGCTGAAAAACAGGTCATTGGGTCTGTTTACGAAAGGACTGACCCCTGCCCTCACCAGAAGTCTGAGCAGGTGAACTCCTGTTCTAGGCCTAAAGAACTTTGAGCCCTGCCCCTACCACGTCTAGACCTACCCCTAGACTGAGAATCATAAGCAGGATATGTCCACCCCTTAGCAGGCCAATTTCTACTAAACTTGGTGGCTGCACCTGCAAAAATCTTTAACAGTTTGCATAGACTTAGCTTTGTCCTCCATTTTCTTTAAAACAGCTTCCACAGGCGAACCAAACAACACATCAGACTGTAAAGGAGCATCCAAAATCCTTGTCTTAACATGCTCAGCTAAATACTGATCCTTCAACCAGGCATGCCTGCGAAGAACAGAGCTGGTAGCAGCCACCCTCGAGGAGGCCTGTACAGCATCAAAACCACATTGCAAAGAATGCTTACCCACTTGTTCAGACACATGAACCAAATCCAGCAACTCTTTACACTCAATACCTTCCGCCAAAGCATCCACCTTAGATTTCAATTGTGAAAGAAGGTAATTCTGATATTTTAACATGTGAAACTGACAATTCAAAGCTCTCATGGCTAAAGTGGAAGAAGTATACACTTTCTTTCCCCACCTATCCAAAGCCCTCGCCTCTTTATCAGTGGGGACAGGATTTTTAACCACAGAAGCTTTTACACCCTTAGGCCCCTGAGAAATAGTTTCTGGGTCCCCTAGGACTCTTAAACAAATATTTATGAGCTTGGGCACCCTATAATACCTATCAGGCTTAACAGGAGCAGGAGGCAAAGAGTCAGGGTTCAGGGAAGCCTCTGCAAAAACATCTTCCACCACATTCAACACAGGAGGAATAGCTAAAGGCCTATGCTGGGGTAAAACAAGAACTCCGAAGCCTTTTCCTAGAGTCAGAGTAATCCTGGCCTTCCCATTTAAAGTGCTCCCTCATGGAATGCAAAGTCTCTGAAAATGAGAAATCCTCAGGAGGAGGCGCTGTAGGAGTGGAATCATCCACATCAGAATCAGAATAGGTAGGATACTCCTGCAAATCTTCCACAGAAGATTCTGAAGCCTCAGAACACTGTTCAAAACAATCAAACTCCGGTTCCACCCTAGGCCTCTTATCAGGCGGGGGCATAGAACCCCTAATCATAGTAATCAAATCTTCTGCCATCTTAAGCATATGTTTCTTAGGTACAGAACCTGAAATGGTAGGAGAAGCCCCCACTGAAGCTGAAGTAGGCCTACCTCTCATAGAAGTTTTGGCAACAGAAGGAGAGGCCCTAACTACCTTGGGAAGAGAGGGAAGAACAGTCACCTGAGAAGCCCCCTCAGCCTGGCCTACCTCCTGAGAAGGCACATCCTGTAAGAGTATAGTTTCTGCCTGGGACTCCATGGAAACTCCTGGCAAAACCTCCGGCTCCACTGAGCCTTCTAAAGAACCGGCGTCCGGGACTGGCGGTTCCTCAACCCTAGGCTTCACTGTTTTATCCTTGCGCTTCTTGGAGGAAGCGGGGGGCGGAGCAGCTAGCGGCATTTTATTATTGCAACGCTTCCCAAACACTAACCTGGCACAGTCTAACCTCCTCTTAATAGTGCGTTTGTTAAACCTAGCACAAGAGCGGCAACCAACAACGTCGTGCTCAGGCCCTAAACAAGGTATACACAAGGTATGATAATCCCTATGAGGTATCTGTTTCCCACAAGAAATACAGTTATTCACTTTTTCTGACATCCGGTAAAATACTGAGGCAAGAAAAACCAAAATGTTCCCCAGCGGGTACTTAGCCAACTCTGTTTCGGTCTGAAACTCCGGTTTGAAGTATTTCAGAACGCCAACCTGCACTCGCAAAACTGCTTCTGCATCGGACCATGCGGCAAAAAAGACTGAGGATATGACGTCGGTCATGCGCATTAGTACCCTGACGTACTGACGTCAGTCTAATGCGCCCTGACCGACGTCAGCCTTATACTCTGGTATTCGGGCCGACTGGGACGCGGACTATACCCAATAGTCAGGACTGCAGCAATGGAAGACGAAGAACATCAGCAAATTGGTTTATAACTTGAACTTTGTTCTTAGATGTCAACGCTGTTTTCATGATTAATTTAAGTCTTCTAAAATATTCCTTACTGAGCTTTATTCACATTTGTTCATGTTTTATTGTTGATCCTTCAACAATTCCCAAATATTTGTACACGTCTTCTTGCTCAAGTTCTTTATCACATTCTTGTCCCAAACTGATGTTTTCTTGGTGCTACAGCTTTCCAGCTTTAAAGATTGCTTTTGCACATTTAATCAAGGCCAAATGACATTCTTATATCATCTGAAAAAGTTTTGACTACTTGCAGTTGTGCTTTCAGTTCCTCAGCTGATGAGCTATACATATTTAAATCATCTACAAAGAGAAGATGAGAAGTCTTTACACTTTGTTGCTTTCTGGGAGCCAGATTATAGCCATGACATAATTTATTAAGCATACATCTTAATGGGTTAAGGGCAAGACAAAACAGCAGTGGTGACCAAGAATCACCCTGGAATATCCCCCTTTGGATTTTCATCCCTGGAATAATAATTTTTCCTTTATCATGGCTTAACTGCAAAGTGGCTTGACACCGTTTCATGGTCACTGTGATGTAGTTTATCAGTGTAGGCTGTATCTTGTACATTTTAAGCATTCTTTTATCCAAGAATGTGGGATACTGTCAAATGCTTTTTCGTAGTCTATCCATGCCATACTTAGATTCTTCCACTTTTTACAGTTCTCCACTATGAATTTAACAACAAATGATCCTTTGTTCTGTATGACTTTCTTTTATTACCCTTTTGTTCTATTGCCATAATTGAGTTTTCTTCTAAATTACTATAAACTCTGTTGGCATCAATTCCAGTGTACAGTTTATAAGTTGTGGGAAGGCAAGTTATTGGTCGATAATTTTTAGGGTAGCTTGCAGATTCACTTTCACTCTTAAGTAGGAACGTTGCGTCTCCTGTTAGCCAGGCTGGTGTATGTTCTGGGTGTGCACACAAATAGTTCTTACTTATGGCTAAATCTTTGTGCAGAGATATTAATACTTTTAGTCAGAAGTTAGGTGCTGCATCTGGGCCTGGGGTTTTCCAATTAGAGGCTTTTCTTAACTTTGTTTCAATTTCTCTGGCCTTTACTTCATCCCATTTCATATCCTGTACATTTTAACTTCTTATTCTTTTATTTCTTCTATCCATTTAGCATCTTTGTTATGTTCCACAGGATCTTCATAAATACTTCTCCAAAATGTATCTTTTTCTTCTTTTTTTGGTGGTCCTTCAATTCATTTTACCTTGTTTCCCAATTGTCTATAAAATTTTTTGGGTCATGAATAAATTGCTTATTTTGTACTTTTCCTTTATATTTATGTGTGTATCTTCTAAGATTTTCTGCCTGTACTGATATTTTTAATTTATTTGCAATAGTGCATGATAAATCCTGATCCATTATAATACTGCCCATTTCTTTTATCTCGTCTTTCTGAGAATCTTTGCTGCTCTTTTCCCTCTTCTAACAGTGACACTTCTTGCCTTAACTGCTTTATAGTTCTCTCTATTTGATACTTATTTATTTATTTATTTTACATTTGTTGGCTGGGCTAGTCTAGCTGGATACATATCCATTTTCAGTAGAGGCCCAGGGAGATAAGCTCCAAGCATTAGTAAATTTAAAAAAAAAATTACAATAATTAAAAATGACTAAATTCAAATACAAAGAGATTAAAAATGTTTTGAGAGAATAAAAATTGTTTCTATAAATAACAGCTCGCAGTCTATGCAAGGTTTAAAATACAATATAAAAGTAAAAATTTTGTCTATGAATAATATCTCACAGTCTATGCAAAGGTTAGAAATACAATAGAGTACAAGAACACTCAGAATTCTAAAGTAATGATTTGTAGGTCAGAGAAAGAGAAAAGCAGAAGAAAGAAAAACACAAGGGCTAGAATAAAGTTAGATTCTATTGATTAAGGCTGTAGAGTGGACAAAGGCCAGAAGGAAGGGGTATAGAAAGAAGAGCATTAAGGGGGGGAAAAGTAGGATTTAGGTTTAGAACAGGGACAAAGCCAATGAATTTTCAGATGTTCTTTGAGATGTTTCTTGAAGAGTGGTGTGGATGAGAGAGATGTGAGTGTGCTACTTTCATGATGGCATTCAATTTCTCCCCATCCTTTCCATTACTATCCTGTGTTCTTGTGATAGGACTATCTGTTATTAATTGGGCTGCACAGTAATGTATCCTATTTACTTCTGTTATATTGTATGAATCTCTACGGACAGTCCTAATTACTATGTTTATTTGTTTTATGAAACTTCTAACTTTTTTGGTTTTACTGACCTTCTGCAGTCTCTTTCATTGATCTTAATATGTCTATACATCTCTATTAAATCGAGCAACTCTTCTTTTAGATAATTTTCTTCTAAACTGAGGGCACATTCTTTGTTCGCCATTTCCTGCAGGCATTCTATAGGAAGTTCCAGTGCATCTTCCTGTACAATGTTCTCTTCAGTTTTACCCTGTGCCATCCATTGCTCTTTCATATTGGAACTCACAGGCCTATTACTCTATGACATTGACCGCGTCATAGTTGCCACCGTTTCTTGTTCTTTCCCTTGCTGTATAGCTCCAACTGAACATTTGTACTGGTTTCCTATTGGAGGCTCCAAAGTATCTTCACATGTCAGCTGATTAAATGCTTCCCGCTCCACTGCTTTCTCCTTAATTTGGGTGTCCACTTTCTATCCTGTTGTGTTGTTATCAGAGTTAAATTTTCTACACTAAATCCTTCACTTTGCAGGTAATCCATAACCTCAGTTTCTATTTCTTTAACGTCTCCATACTAATCCTATTTTATAGTTTCCTCCTTTTCTTAATTTTTGTATTTGAAAATTTTCCATATCCAGATGCCTTTGCCTGTATTTCTCTTCGAATAAATTTGGGACTGCCTTTTTTAGTTTTTACTAATTTGGCTTTCTCCTTTGTATAAGTATTGCACAATATCAGATCCCCCTTTCTTTTCCATGTGTACATTTCTTTTTATACCCTTAGGACAGTGGATTTGTAACATATGCCTGCACAGCTAGCTGGAATTTTGTAAATAACTGTGTGATTTGTATATCAAACTGATTTGTACAGATGTTTGTGCTGAAAATGCACTTGTGAGGTTTGCTTGTGTTAAAATGCATCAACAATGTGCCCTACTGGAAGGACAAGAAATGTCCGTGCATTATTGCAACTGTTTAAATGTATACATTGTAACAGCAAATACTGGAAGTGAAGAGGTTAATTTTAATCCATATGACTTTGCAAAATACTCTTGAAATTAAATTACTTTATGGGTTAAGCCATAAAGATGTTATTCCATACTTTTGAATGGAGCCAGATTCGCAATGTCTGTGCTAGAGGATAGGTTGTAGCTCCTGCAGGAAGAGAAGTGTTTCACAATTTTACGACTTCCAGGAGATCTGAGAAAAGCTCTATTTGTGTGTATGGTTACACATAGGTGCTAAAATCCTGTCAGCTTCTAGTGATGGGGATAGTGTGGGAAACAGAAATCAGATGACCAGATGTATGTGATGTCATTCTGTACAGAAATAATGTTTTTAATATTAGAGGAGACTGAAATCTCAGGAGCATTCTGTAGTCTGTCTTAGATCTGACAATAAGGACCACTCACCCATCTTGCCTTGCTGTATTCAGTATGTAGGAACAGTAATTCTTTTAGTCAATCAGGAATAGATAACAAGACTAGCTAATTACTGTTTTTCGGTAACTGTGTGAAACTTTCCACAGAAGTTATTTTTAATACTTTCCTGTGGCTGAAACTGCAATATAAATAAATATTTAGTATTTCTTCTTCTGTTATTATTCATTACTAAATATATTTAAACATTTCATTGCGGCTGGTCCTTTTTGGAAAATACTTAAGCTTTGAGAGTATTTGCATACATTTATTTGGCGACAACTCTGGCCCATCCGGAGAGCCTTGCTATTTCGTCAACATTACCATCTGCATATTAATTTCACTCAGTATAATTGGGTACCATTGTAAAAGCCTTAATGTAGCTGGCAGGGGTTCTGGTGGCAGTGATAACTACCTTATAGTCTGAACAGAAGGGGTAACAGCAGGTGAATCTGTGCCAGCCTTTCCCGTGTGTGTGTGTGTGCAATTCAAATCTCAAACTGTTTATGTGTCGGCTGTTTGCAGCAGGAATTTTATTGGTGGTCTGGGCAGATCTAGAGAGGAACCAACTCCAGGTCTGAGCGTGTTCCCTGGCTGCTCTTAAGGAAAATTATGCTTGATGCAGACAGGTCTACATCAGAAACACTGAGTGCTTCAATTTGTATTCCAAGTGAATGTCCCTCTCCAGTGTCAGTGGTGAGAATTCAGGCTTCTTGATTACTGGCCCAGAGTGGGGACATCACAGTCTCCAAAGTATCTTAATATGTCAAATGATTAGATGCTTCCAGCTCCACTAGTTTCTTCTTAATGTGGGTGTCCATTGCTCTATCCTGTTATGTTATCAGTGCTAAATTTTCTACTCTAAATCCTTCACTTTGCAGGCAATCCATAATCTCGGTTTCTATTTCTTTAACTTCTCCATTACTACTCCTCTTTTATACTTTTCCTGTATTTTTTTTTTTTTATTTTGTTTGGAAATTTTACCATAGCCGGATGTCTTTGCCTGTATTTCTCTTCAAATATCTTTGGTGTGGCTCTTTTTGTATTGATTAGTTTTGATTTCTCCTTTGCATAAATATAGCACCATATCAGATCTTTTTTTCTTTACCATGTCCACATTTCTTCTTCAGATATCTCCTGCTCCTCGTTTCTCCTTACTTTGGGGACTAGTTGTTCCATCATGCTGTGATATAACCTGTGGTAGACTTTCTACATTGAATACTTCACTTCACAAATATTACACATCCTTAGCTTCTATTTTTTTACTTCTATGTGACTATTCTGTTCTACAGTCCCTCTTTGTGATCTTATTTTTCTGTTGTGAAATTTTCCATATCTGGATGCCTTTGCCTGTATTTTTCTTCAAATATCTTTGGGGCTGCCTTTTTTGTGTTGATTAATTTAGCTTTCTCCTTTGCATAAATATTGCACCTTATCAAATCTCTCTCTTTACATGTCCATACTTTTTTTATACCCTTCAAACATCTCTAAATTTTTTTTTTAAATTTTCACACTTCATAGGTCACTTTTTTCCCAAACAACACAAGGTTTCTTGGTCTATTATAGTGTTTTTCATGGATCTGTTGTATTAAAGAATACACTTTTTATTTCAAGCTTTTGGACAGTTTTTCTTGTGGAAGTATTTTTCTTTCCTCTAATTTATCTCAATCTTTTCATACATCTTTTGTCTGGAAATTCTGGGCTTCTTTTATAATATTAACACTACATAATTTCTCTCATCCTCAATAGCCCACTCTGTCATCTGTATGGTTCTTTTTTGGCCTACAATTTTTTTGTGATTTTTGTGGACTGCTACTTCCTCTCCCTGGGCCTGGCCTAGCCTCAATGTGGGAACATTTCAGTGTCTTTGGGATTCTACATTGTCATTTTTTATCAGTCCTGGTACCAGTGCACCTACCAAGATTGGGCATGTTTGTATCCTGGGACTTGTGCAGCCAGCTACTGTCTTTATTGTTTTCACCTACTTCTGTCCATGACATATGCTATATAAAATACAGTCTATATATCAGTGTTGTCTTGGTGAGATTTTGTTAAAAACTGGGTCCACCTCATGAAGGTACTCACCAAGACTTTAGGATGAATTCAGTTCCAGCAATACTTCTCTCCTTTTGCTGATTTCATCATCTCTCCATTCAGAACTTTAACAATGTTATGGAGGAGGAGTGAGGTTTAAGGGAAGTCGGCAATTGAGCAATTTATGTACTGTAGAAGTAAATGAGAGTTTTAAAGAAAGAAAACATGTGTAATGTATGTAAATGAAGAAAAACTGTTAGCATGGTTTGTTTTCTTTTTCTATTAATGTATGTGTGTGTGTGTCCTAAGTGATAATTTAATAAAGGTGTTTAAAAAACTGTATGTCGTAAACTTAAGTCTTTTGCCCTTAATGCTTTGAATATCTGTCTGGATTGCACACTGTGAAAATGCAGTCTTCCTCACTCTACAGCTATCAGTGAACACTGTATTGTCACAACTGGAACCAGCTCCATGGCATACAGGAAAAGTCTAAAGTACACCGGATAACCAGAGTTCGGTTAGCAGCATGGGTGCCTGTAGGAGCTGGGCAGGGAAAATGGGAGTAAGCAACCAAGAGTTATCAAAACACATAATTAGAACTAATACTATTGTATGCATCTCTTGTACAGCTCTCGGGATGATTTCCATAAACGTCATCAAAGTTCATGTGGATCAAGTGGTATCTCCACATTCCTGACTCCAGATTATTATACTCCCTGCAATTCCTATACTTACAAGTACAGTTTGTGCTGCTTTTCTATTTGCCCTTGCAGGGAGTTTATCCTTTGTTCACTGCTGTGCAAACATTTAGTTGACACATTTCAGTAATTGGAGTGTGGGCTGTAAGGAGAGAGGCTTATTCCTCCCTACCACAAAAAAAAAACACCATTGTAATATTTTGCAGAATGACATTTAGGAAGTTGAGTAGCCGACTGCTTGCTTTTGACCATCTAAATTTTTGGGTGGTTTGGTTTCAGTGATTCATAGCAGAAACCTCTCAAGTGATCAATTTTAACTCCATACAGGAGTGCTCAAGTTCCACAGAGCTTCACTGCAATGCAAGTAAAAGTAAGTCTATAACCTTTTTTAGTTAAAATTTCCATCAAATTCTTTTCTCCTAAGAACCATGTTAAATAATTCTTCATGCAAGTCTACAAAAGCAGGTTTCTCTTTAGCTGCAGTTCTACCAGACCTATTACATTTAATAACTAATAACCAAATGAAGTTTGATATGCACAAACACTGTTTTGGACAGAATAAACCAAAAGCTGGATTGACTCTGCAGGGCAAAAGTACCATCTAGTGCTAGACTCTGCACAGCTATGTACTTGCTTTCAGTTCAACATATTTATTCACACAAGCTGAACAAATCTGAGGAAACTCAAAACTTAAACCTGAAGACGATTGCACTAGCTACCAATGTAGAACATATCACTGCACCTCTCTGTAATTTAAAGTGGCTACAACCTGCCCATAAAGCTACTGTAATCAACAAAGTGTTCATGCTTAGTTAACATACTAATATGGCATAAATATTAGTGTGTTCCAAGACCTTTCACATGGCATCCCATTTACAATTCTATGAACCTAAGAATATATGTAGGCATTTACTAGGCTAACAAGAGTCTTTAAAGCCTAGCCATGCATCCCAAATCTCTAACAAGTTCTGATACCCTCGATAAGTGTAAGCAGGGGTTTAGGAGATAAAACATTTACAAGCAGGGGTCTGGGAGATGAACCATTTATAGGTTGCCTGTGTCCTTTAGAGATATAGGTGCCAAACAGGGATGAATTCCCTGTTCTCCAGCCAACTGTCCAAGTTTCATCTGAAGTGGGTTAAGGAAGAACTCTGCTTTACATAGATGGGGAGCCTGTTCCATAGACAGGGTAGTCTCTGCAATACATACCTGTCTCTCCAACAAGTCCTATTTGTATCACAGGCAAGGTTTAAGTCTTTAGAATGGGCAATTTTGGTGCTGTTTTGTGGATATGCAGGAGGTCCATCAGAGTGGGGTCTGACAATGCCCTATATGCCAGACATAGATCTCCCCTCAAAAGTCTGTAAGAGACAGAATACAGGGATAGGGCCTTGAGGAAGACATTTTACTTATGCCCTGTATTCTTTTAGTGAGGAACCTCTGTGGATGTTCCAGTTGTTGGATATGCCTGGCTACGTACATACAAAATGGGGAACAACACAGAATGATTTTCCTCGCTATTGCAGAAGCGTGATGGTCAAAGGCTAGATTACTATCTGTGTGTGTCCTTAAGTCCTTGACTACTGGGTCAACTCTAAGGGGTATGGTGTCAATATGATAGTTACCAGGGATGGGTGACTTCCCAAAGGATACTATTCTGCATTTCTTGGCATTTAGTTTTAGTCCATGGCTCTGACACCAGGTGTTTGTGACAGCCCCTCATGAAGAACACTTGTGTCAGTATGGGATTCAATGACAGCTTCTAATTTGCAATCATCTGCAAATTTAGTCAGACAGATACTACTGACATTGGCCTGGACTTCAGAGAAGTAAATACAAAAAAGGAGCAGTCCAAGGACTGATCCCTGAAGGGTCCACTTGTGACTGGTCTCTTTGTAGAGGTGGACGCCCCAATTCTAACTTCCTGCGTCTTGTCTGTGAGCCAGTTGGCTATCCACTGGGTGACATACGGGTTTCTACCTAACCTCTTGAGTTTGTCAACAATGCCCAAGTGGGGTATTGTGTCAAATGCCTTCACTAGGTCAAGGTATGCAGTGTAAACCATTTTTCCCTCATCCATTGCACTGGTTACCTTATCAAAGAAGTCCACCAGGCAGAGTAGGCATGATCTGCCCTTGACGAAACTAAATGCTTTGGCACCAGTGTCTGGAGGTTTACTATATCTTTACTGATCATTTCCATAATTATTTCCATTGCCTTGCATATAAGATTAGTGAGACTTGCGTGTCTGTTGTTTCCAGGGTCTGTAGATGGTCCACCTTTGTGCAGAGGGATGACTGCTGCTGCTCTCTATTCATGAAGCACAAAGACTGTTTGGAGGTTTCAGGTAAATAGTAATTCCAGAGGCCATGATAGGTTGTGTTTCGTGCTATTTAGAAGGCATTCTGGGATATTGTATGGGTCCATTGATGCAATGTTCCTGGTCTTGGAGAGAGTATTAAGGACCTGTTCTTTAGTGACAGTAGGGGGAGTTATATTTGATGGTGTTTCCTAAGAGTAAGTTGAGGGGGAGAGAGGGGTAAAGTTGGAGCTGAATTTGTCAGCCAGGAGGTCTGCTATATCTTCTGGGTCAGCACAGGTGGCTCTATTTACAATGAGCTCTGCACACAATGGTATACTGCCTTTGAGGCTGCAGACATAGCTAAAGAATGCTTTGTGGTTGTCCTTGGCCTGGGAGGCCAAACTTACCTCAAATTTGGCTTTGGTAGAGTATTTGTCCTTGTTTGTTTAGTTTGATCAGAGTGCTTTTATCCTGGTGGGTGCTGCACCTCCTAATTTTTGTCATGATTTTCTTCCTTCGGTTATACAGCCTATTGATTTTGTGATTCCACCAAGGTGGATCGTTTTTTTTTTAGTTAGTTCTGTACTTCTTCCTGGTGAGTACAGCTGCCTCTGTGCAGCTATTAACATGCTTGTGCATGGTTTCTGTGAACAGTTTTGCATAAGCAGCAGTGTTGTCAGGGGTTTTGGGGGCTTGAACTTTTGCCAGGTTATTATTTAATAGCAGGAGATTATCCTTATAGTAGTTCCTGAATATTACAGGTTTAGCTGGGGGTCCAGGTTTTATTTTTACTATAAAGGAGACCACTTTGCGTTCTGATCTTACCAGGGAAAACACTGCAGTAGGGGGTGTGCAGCACTCTCCCATATTAGTGAGGACCAGATCCTGTATGGTTGCACCCCTGGTTGGTGTATTGACTATCTGGTCCAGGGAGTTTGTGTCTACAAAATCCAGGCATCTCTGTGCCTGTACGTTTGGTGTCATATATGATTCTCAGTTAATAATGGGGTAAAGTCACCTATGAATATGGTATTGGATTGGATGGTTAGGGTTTCTAATAAGTTTAAATACATGGTATGGGTTTCCTGGGTCACACAGGGGGGGCTATAGCTTGCAAAGAAGTGGTACTGGATTTTGCCTATGGTGATTTGAACATGGAGCAGCTCAAGTGCACTGTCCTGTCTGACCAGCCTTGAAGTATATTTATTTTTGATGTAAACAGAGACATCTCCACCTTTAGTCCCTGCTTGTGTAGCTGCTCTAAATGTTTGGAAGGCATTACAACCTTGCACTGTTTGTGTGCTCTCTGCAGCTTTAAACCATGTCTCAGTTACCACACAGACATCTGCATTCTCTAGGGTGAAGAGAGCTTCTAGGGAGTGGACTTTTTTGTTTAGACTCCTTTTTGAGCAGCAATACCTTTAGATTTTCTTGGTTTTGATTTGCTATGTCAGAAATACTTTCAGTTTGTCATTGCCTAAAAAAGGCAGTATGGGGGGGAAGACCATGTTTTAGCTAATATTCGAAAGCTTAGAGGGGAGAGGTACAGACCATCCCTGATGATAAAGCAGCATGATCTGTTGACCATTTCCTTCCATGCTGACAAATACTGCAACCCCTTAGATGACACCAGAAACTAAGCCAATTATTAAAGTCAATCATCTTTTGTTTTAAAAGTAAAGATGGATATGCATACTACCCTGTATATGTTGGTAAAATCTACTAAGTACAGTTGTGCAAGTAAGCCTACCATAACAGTAAATGTTCTGATACTATGTCGTCATAGCCTAAGCTATTTGGTATATATTCTGCCTCAGATATGACCACTAGCCAGATTTCAAAGGTTAAGGGCATCTTCCACATGGCCTGACTACAAGTGGCTCTAGCAGAATCACATAAAAATGGCAGTGTGAGCACTAAAATCGTTAGCACGTTTTTGCCTCAAAAAGGGTGAAAATGCTACAAAAGGAAAAAACAAGTGTAAAACAAATGCAACTATAAATGCAAGAGTATATACATCCACACCCTGGCAATCAATCAAAAAACAAAGGGGATGGGTAGTGCAACAATGATCTACTGCAGCATCTGTGGTTATCGTAAGTCTACTTACACAACCATACTAAGTTCGGCATTTAGATCACTGTTGTAGTAGCCTATGGCATTTGAGTACAAAATCATAGGATTATAAGAGGGGTGGAAGGAATTCAAGAATCCAGGAGACCCTGTGGAATGGCCCTAGGAAAGCCTGTTTTGACCTGGGAAAGTAATCTAGTTTGCAGTGCTTTGAGAAAGTTCGTACACAGGACCAAGTTGCTGTCTTTAGAATATTTAGAGTCCTCCGCTTTCCAAAAAGCCACCGAAGAAGCCAAGGCCTGGCAGAGTGGGCACAAACCTTCTTGGAAGTGGCTTGTTATGGTCACCATAGCAAAAAATAGACAGCATGAAATAACCATCTTGAAAGTGTCAGCTTTAACACCAGTTGTCCTTTTTTTCCTCATCTTCAAAGATGACAGATTATTGGCTTTCCTGAAAGGTTTAGTTATGACAAGTAGAATACAAGCTGTCTGTGGATACTCACAGTATCTAATACTCTTTCCCCTTGTTTCCAGGTTCTGGAAAGACTACAGGTAGATCAAGTCTGACTTATGGTAAACACTAAAACCACTGTGTGTAAAAGAAACCCTGTCCTTAACGAAAGTGATAGGTTCATAGGTTCATAGGTTTATACTAGGCTATCTGCCCTAAGGCATTTATAAGCCTAGCCCAAAGTTTTGTGGCTTACGCCACCCCTTATGTTAAAAAATATTGTGCCCATTAGTTTGTTGTGCCTCTGTCCAGCAGTGACACAGAGATGATTCCCGGGGTAAACCTACGATCTCCCATCCACCGGTCAAGATTTCTCTTGAACAGAGCCAGCGAGGTGCTCTGCCTCACATGGACCGGGATTTTATTCCACAGCATAGGGAGCCTCTGAGTGACAAATCTATCCCTCCAGCATGTCTTATTTATATCCGTGCTAAGGTTTAAGTCGCTTGCTCTAGTGGATCTGGTAGATTTGGATTTTTTGAGGTGGAGCATGTCCATTAATTCCGGGTTGGACATGGCCTTGTATGTCAGGCACAGGTCACCTCTGAGCAGATGGTATGCGACTGAATAGAGCTGGAGTTTCTTCAGTCTGGCAGCATATGACAGATTTTGGAATCCCTTTATCCTTTTGGTGAGGAACTTTTGGGGTCTCTCCAATTGCTGCAGGTGTCGGGTGAGATGCATCCCGAATGGGGCACTGTACTCGATCATTGGTCTGATAAGTGAAGAGTACTGGGGAACAATGACCTCACTTGATCTGGATGTGAATCCCTTCATGATCAGGTGGGCAATGTAGAAGGTCTTTCTAACCACTTTAGCAATGTGAGTGTCAAAAGAAAGGCCACTGTCAACCTGGGTCCCCAGGTCCCTGATAAACTCTTCTGTGCTTAGTGGATTGCCACCTATATGGTAGCTTGGGGTTACCTTGTTTTTCCCGAAGGGTATGACTATACATTTTTTGGCATTTAACTTCAGGCCATGGCTCTGGCACCAGCTATCAGTTTCCGTGAGACCCCTCTGAAGGATATCTGTGTCCGATGTACTTTCCACTATGGCACCCAGTTTGCAGTCATCTGCAAACTTTGTCAGCCATAGTCCTCCTATGTTTGCCTGTACTTCTGAGAAGTAGATGCCGAACAACAGGGGCCAAGGACTGAGCTCTGTGGGACACCACTTGTGACCGGCTTGGAGTCTGACATGGTGCCAGCAACTCTAACCCTGTGGGTTCTGTCCTTTAGCCAGTTTGCAACCCATCTTGTGACATATGGGTTTACATTTAAGCTGGTAAGTTTCTCTATAATACCTGAGTGGGGTATTGTGTCGAAAGCTTTTGCAAGGTCAAGGTAGGCTGTATGGACTGCCTTTCCCTCATCAATGGCCTTGGTGACTGTTTCGAAGAAGTCGACCAAGTTCAAAAGGCATGATCTGCCCTTGACGAAGCCAAACTGGGTCGGGTCCAATGTCTGCAAGTCCCCTATGTCTTTGTTTATGAGTTCCATTATGATCCTCTCCATAGCTTTGCAGACCAGGCTTGTTAAGCTTATGGGGCGGTAATTACCAGGGTCCATAGAGGCACCGCCTTTGTGGAGTGGGACCACAGTTGCCGTACGCCACTCCTTGGGCACGTATCCTGTGGTAAGGCTAAGATTAAACAGCTGCCTTATGTGCGGGTTTAGTTCCTCATTGAGTTCGTGTAGCACATAGCCGGGGACACCATCCGGTCCCATTGATGCTGTGTTTTTAGCTTTAGAGAGAGCAGCTTTTACCTGCGCATTTGAGATGTCTGGGAGGCTACACTCCGCTGGGATAGTTATCTCTCCTTTTGGGGGGGAGAGGGGGGTGAAGTTTGCACTGAACCTGTCTGCCAGTATGTTGGCAATGTCTGTGGGTTCAGTGATTTTTGTATCATTTTGGACTAATTCTGAGCATATCTGGGAGATTCCACTCAGGTTTCTAACATAGCTGAAGAAGGCCTTATGATTGTCTTTTGAATCTATGGCAATTTTTCTCTCAAAGTTGGCCTTGGATGATTTTATGAGTGCTCGTATTTTTTTACTAATAATGATCAAGGGTGTCTTCTCTTTTATGGATTTTGCTCTATCATGTAACAGCTTTCTCCTCTTATTGTAAAGTTTGTTTATGGCTGGGGTCCACCAGACTGGATGTTTGCCCTTGGTGGAAAGAGTCTTGGTTTTATTAGGGATTGCCTGATCCATGCAGTCCTGGAGGTGTTCGTAGAAGGCATTTGTAAGGGCTTCCGCAGCTTGGGTTGTGGTTTCCACTGGCTCGGGGCCTTGAAGGATACCACACCAGTCTTGAGTAGTGTGAAGTTTGCTTTAGAGAAGTTCTTCACTGTGGTCTTTTTTGTTTGGGGTGGGGGCGAGATGTGGATTTCCAGTGAGATTAGTTTATGATCTGATCTCACCAATGAGGGATATACTTCCAGTGTGGAGCATTTTGTCCCCATGTTTGTGATGATGAGATCTAGTATATTTTCTCCTTTTGTGGGAATGGTGACTAGTTGTTCCATGGCATTTGAATTTATGAACTCCAGGAACCTTTGGGCTAAAAAGTTGGGGCTTGAGTAATGTTCCCAGTCTATATTCGGGTAGTTGAAGTCACCCAATATAATGGTGTTTGGAGATACATTTATACCCAACAGTGTCTTCAGGAAGGCTGTGTGGGGTTCCTGAGTTTGAGAGGGTGGCCTGTAGCATGCTACAAATTGCAGAGCAGTTTTGCCTATGGTTAATTGCACCTGGATGGTTTCCGATGCTTCGTGCGTTGCCACCAACCTGGAGGTGTGGGTATCCTTGATGAATATGGATACACCCCCTCCTTTTGTGGTGTGGTCCGGGTTTTGGGGCCGGAACGCATGATATGAGGTAAAACCTGATAGTGCCGGGGTGCTCTCAGAAGCCTTGAGCCAGGTTTCAGTTACAGCACAGACATCGATGTTCTCCATACTGAGAAGGGCCTCGAGTGTGTGCATTTTGAGATTTAGACTTCTGGCATTGAGCAGCATTACCCTTAGTTTCTTCCCATTTTTGTTTTCTAGGGTGGGAGGTTTAGAATTTGAGCCTTGCCTAAAAAAGGCACTATGGGGTGGCAAGAGCCTTAGCCAATATCCGGAATCCCAGGGGTGACAGGTGCAAGCCGTCCCTTGCAAAGCAGCGTGGCTTGCCAAGCATGTCATCCCAGGCAGACAGACACTGGATCCCCTTTGAATGACACCAGAAATTAAGCCAATTATTAAAGCTGATCATCTTGTCTCTATGTTGTGGCATCATTCTTGGTGAAGGAAGGATACTGCTCAGGGTCAGGGTCATACCTGCCCTGATGTAGGATTAGCTGACCATAAATGCTTCCTTCGGAAGTCATAGCAATGAGTAACAGTTTTCCAAGTTAAGAAATTCAAAATCAGCTAGATGAGCTGGTTCAAATGAAAGACTTGCAGCTTTTCAAGCATAAAGTTAAGATTCCCACTTTGTTTTCTAGGTGTAAAGATAAGTAAAACCCCTTTCAAAACCCGAAAGGGGGGCTCTAATGGCAGAATGAAATGGCTGAAAGATGAATATTGATACAAGAGTAAAAAAATGCCACAGGATAAAATTCTCAAACAATCTAGAACCAGAGGCAAGTGGGCCTTGAAAGATTCTCAGTCCTAAAAGTTGCACCAACTAGAAGATCCTTCCCACTTAAACATGTATGACTGGTAGCATTTTTGCCTACTTCAATACCTGCTACACATAAAAAAAAAATGTCAAAAAAGTAACAAAACTCTATCATCCAGGCAGTAAGGTGGTGTGTCTTCAGACTGGGTTGGATCACACAACCAGTCTTGTGCACGTAAATCTAAAATGTGAGGAAGCTTTTGGCAATTGCCCATAGCTACTTCCAAAGGAAAACAGAAAGCACAGTTGTGTACACTTACCATAAATGTAGATGTTAGAGTGTATTCACTGTTGCAGTCATCACACTTGGGTTATCTGCCTGCAGGTAGCCCTCAGTCGGCCCGAATACCAGAGTCTTGGGATTTCTGCGTCGGATGCTGTCAGTTCTTCCATGACGTCAGGGGTATAAAACATGTAACCGATGCCATTACATCAGTTTTTCTTGCCCCAGATGTCAGAAGCCCCCATAATAGGAAGCAATTACATGGTGTGGAACACCTCCAGTAAAAAGTAAATACCATAGCCATAAGATATGGCCAAAAAGAGTAAGGGTAGAAAGCATAAAGAAATCAGGCGGCTGGAAGGAGGGTAACCAGGACTGCAACAGTGAATACGCTTGAACATCTACATTTATGGTAAGTGTACACAACTGTACTATGTTCTTTGTCTTTCACTGTTGCAGTCATCACACTTTGGTTGACTCCCAAAGCTGAGGAAGGGTGGAGGCAGTCAAAAAGTGTTAGGGCTTGCTAGCAGGCCTTGTAAGACTGCTGTAGCAAATCCAGCTCTGGATTTAGAAAATATAGGTAAATGGTAATGCTTGGTGAAGGTGTATACTGAACTCCAGGTTGCGGCTTCCAGGATGTCCCTGGTAGGGACTCCTCTGAGAAAAGCTGTAGAGGTTGAGGTAGCTCTAGTGGAATGGGTCCTGATCCCCTGTGGGGTAGGTTTTCAATGGTGTTTGTAGCAGAAATGGATGCAGTGTGCTATAGATTTGGAGATGGTTTGCTTTGAAATGGCCTTGCCCTATGCCCCTGTAGCAAAGCTGACTAGCAGCTGGTCAGATTTTCTGAAAGGTTTAGTCCTGTCAAGATAAAACCTAAGCTGCCTGTGCACGTCCAAGGAGTGCAGGATCCTTTCCCCTTTATTCTACAGATTAGGGAAAAAGGTTGGTAAATGGCTGGATTTGTTTAAAGCCACACTGGATACCACCTTAGACATAACTGATGGGTTAGTCCTGAGGGAAACCCTGTCTGCATGGAAGATAATGAAGGGCTCCACAGCCATAGGGGCCTGTAACTCAGACACTCTTCTTGCTGAAGTGATGGCTAGAAGTCAGTCTGTTTTCCAAGAGAAGAATTTTAACTCTGCTGTAGCAGCAAGGCTTAAAAGGGGGAAGCGTGAGTTTCCCTAGTGCAAAGTTAAGGTCCCAGGCAGGTCTTAAATTGTTAGCTCCTCTCAGGAACTGTTTGACCACAGGGTGAGAGAAGAGGGGTGGCTCAGTATTGAAATGAGCTGAGATGGCAGAGGTATGAATCTTAATTGATGAGAAGGATATACCTTTGTGGAGCAGCTCTGCTAGATAATCTAGGATTTGAGGTATGGTAGGGCACGGCTATGTCCTTTCCCTGAGACTGGCTCCAAGAACAGTATCTTTTCCACTTTTCTGAATAGGATTTCCTAGTACTAGGCCTCCTGGCCTCAAGGATGACATCCAGCACCTGTTTGCTGAGGGTTGCTGGTGATGTATTTAGGGAATAAGCCAGGTTGCTAGGTTCAGGGTTTGCAGTTGAGGATAACAAAATCTGGCCCTCCTGCTGAGACAGCAGAGAGGGGGTCTGAAGCAAGTGCCAGGGTGGCACTGTTATCAGACTGCGTAAAAGTGGGTACCAGTGCAGGCGTGGCCAGTCTGGTGCAATAAGTATTGTCCTTGTCCTGTTTGATCTTGAGTAGTACTTTCGAGAGGACGGGCCAAGGGGGAAAGCCATAGATTGAGAGGTTTTCCCATGTAAAGGATACGGCATCCACTTTCCATGCTTGGCTGTGGGGAGTTCTGGTGCACAATTTACTCAATTGATGGTTTTGGGGGGAAGCTAAGAAGTCCACCTGTGGATTAGAAGCTTGAATGAGTTGGGTTCCAGTTTCCACTCGTGTAGGTCCATTAGATTTCTGCTTAAGTCGTCTGCCAGTGAATTTTGTTTGCCTGGCAGGAACTGAGCTTGCAGGTGCACTTGGTTGCTCAAGGCTGTGTTCCACAGAGCCATGGCTAACCAGCAGAGTGGGTAGGAATGAGTTCTCCCCTGCTTGTTTATGTACCACATAACTGTGGTGTTGTCTGTTTTTATCAAGACTTTTCCTGGAATTATAAGGTATTTGAAGGATGTCAGTGCATTCTGTACAGCTAACATTTCTTTTTGATTGATATGCAGGCACATTTGTGCTGGGTTTCATTTGCCTTCAATGCATTTGTTTGCCATGTGAGCTCCCCATGGATTGTCTGATGTGTCTGTTGTCAGGGTTTTGGGGAGGGGGGGGGTTGAGTGAAAGGGAGTCCATTGTTGTGGTTGCAGGCCTCTGCCCACCAAAGGAACTCTGTCCTTAGGCAAGGACTAAACTCTGCCACGGCAAGCTTTTGAAGTAAAACCAAATGATTTAATGGTACACAAGTAATTTTTGTTTTAAGCGCTTTTCGTTTGCAAAGTGGAGCGTAGGCACCGTGAAAAAATATACGAACATCAATACGCTATAGGGAAGGGCAAAATGAACAATGCCCTAGCAAAGCACGTTTATACTAATACAGAACATAAATTCAAGTTTATGGTCATAGACCAAGTTATGCATGACATCAGAGGTGGTCCCACACCTCTGCAATTGGAAGAACTTGAGTTAGTCTGGCAGGTTAAGTTGAACGCCTACAATTATACAGGTTTGAACGAAACCTGTTCTATCAGTAGTATTTTAAAGTTGAAAAGTTTGCAGAGATGAAGTGGCAATGCGCAAGAAATTTTACCTCTTGTTTTACACATTGTTTACTCACATTTAGTTAGTGATCAAATGTGTTTTCAAGTTATTTTAGTTACATTTGTTCATAAGAATGATAATTTTTAGCTATTTTTGTTTATAAGAATAATTTATTTAACAACATATTTGGGTTTATTCCCACTTAAAGTATTGCTGGCAACTGTAAGGGTGTTTAGTTATTTACTTACCCTTTTTTTTACTTCCGTTTGTTACAAATTTGACTGTGATGCTTAGCATAAGTGAGTTGTTTTTTGTATTACGTTTGCCTTTAAGAAGTTGAAGGTTGTAACTTGACTGGTTACTAAGATCACCTGTTGTTATAAAACACAGATTTGAATTCACTTTTTTGTTTCTAATGAAGTTTGCCGGTTTGGCAAACGAAAAGTGCTTAAAACAAAAATTACTTGTGTACCATTAAATCATTTGGTTTTACTTCGACGGCTTGCTGTGGCAGAGTTTTTACTTTTACCAGTTTGTTGGCTTTCTTGTTCACCACTTAGGCAAGGAATGATAGGAATCACTGTTTCCAGGTCCTGAAAATGTTAACACTAAAGACTTAAGTGCCACTGAAGTTTCCTCATATGCAGTCTTGCATATGGAATTAGGAGAATGCATGAGGCCATGAACCCTAGGGCTTGCAGTATTTTTCTTGCAGATAGCTGGGTTTGGGTGGCCAATAGTAATTGAAGTAATCTGTCAGATAAGCCTGCTTTTCTGGAGTGAGAAATGCCATCTGGGAAGTTGTGTTCAAGCTTGCGCCCAGGAATACAATTTTTTGGCTGGGTACCAGATGTGATTTCTTTTCATTGATGGTATACCTCAGGGAAGTTAGGAGTCTCTTTACAAATGTCAAGTGCTGAAGTAGCAATTCCTGACTGTCCTCCTGAATCAGGCAATCATCCACGTATGGGTAAATTTGAATGTTTCTCTGCCTGCAGTATGCAATGTCTGGAGTCAGGCACTTTGTGAATACCCTGCGCGCAGTAGATAAGCCAAAGGGAAGTGCAGAGAACTGATGGTGCATAGAGCCTGCTCTGAAACATAGATATTTCCTCCAAGATTCCCTTATGGGGATGTGCAGATGAGCTTCTTTTAAGTCTAGGATGACCAGCCAGGAATCTTTGGCTAGCATAGGAAGCAGCTGTTTGAGTGTAAGCATTTTGAACTTTGGTACCACCAGGAAGGCGTTGAGAATTGACAGATCCAGAATAGGGCACCAAGAGTTCTCTTTTCTGGGCACCAGAAACAGTCTGGAGTACAAACCCTGTTCCCTTTGCTCTGTTGGAACAGGATGGATAGCCCTGATACTGAGAAGAGAAAGTACTTGCTTTTGGGCCTCTGCCCACTGGTTTAAAGGAAGGTCTGGCAATCCGCTTGGGGTTGGCAGTGAGTGGATGGAGAATCTGTATCCCTGGGATAGAATGTTTAAGACCCACCGGTCCTGGGTAATGTATTGGGCGGCCACGGTGGTGCAGCGGTTAGTGTTGCTGCCTCACAGTAACAGGTTCACCGGTTCGATTCTCGGCTGGAGTGCCTTCTGTTCGGAGTCTGCATGTCCTCCTTGTGGTTGCGTGGGTTTCCTCCGGGTGCTCTGGTTTCCTCCCACATCCCAAAGACATGCTGTAGGTGGACTGGACACTCTAAATTGGCCCTAGGTATGAGTGTGTGCGTGTGTGTGTCTTCTGTGGAAGGTTGGGCGCCGGGCTGGCAACTCGACACTGTAAAACTCCACTGCCAGTCATGAGCGGACAGGTGATCCACTGTGGTGACCCCTAACCAGGAAAAAGCCGAAAGAAGAAGAAGGTCCTGGGTAATGTATTCCCAGTTTTTTGCATGCAGGGCGAGTTTTCCTCTTAGGGGTGCAAGTACTTGGGCATGGCTGGGAAGGACGAAGGACAAATCATTGTGAACTTTTTCCATAAGAGGGTGGCTTACCACTCCCTGTTTTTGCAGTGGGAGTACTCTATTGTTTAGATCTGTGCATACCCGGAGACTGTTGTCTTTGTGGTCTGCTGCCCCTGGGTTTGGACTTAGAAAGCCTGGGAGGGACTGGAAAGGACCAGTTATTTGAAGGTCAATGCCTACTGAATCCAGGTGGCTGTACCTGTAAAAAATCATTAACAGTTTGCATAGATTTAGTTTTTTCCTCCATCTTTTTAAGAACTTTTTCTGCTTTTGTGCCAAACAAATATTCTTGGTTTAATGGAGCATCTAGTAATTTTGCTTTGACATGGTCTGGCAAGATTTGTTCCTTCAGCCAAGCATGCCTTCTCAGAACAGACCCAGTGACAGCAGCCCTGCAAGATGCTTCTAAGGCATCAAAACCATACTGCAAAGTATGTTTACCAACTTGGTTAACAGAATGCATTAACCCCTGTAAATCTTTATATTCTGCACAATCAGGGATCAACAACATTTTTTGTTTAATTAGTTCCATAATATGCTGCTGGTACTTCAACATGTGAAACTGGCAATTTAAAGCCCTGCTGGCAAGAGTTGCAAAGGAATATACCTTCTTACCCCATCTGTCTAAAGCCCTAGAATCCCTGTCCGAAGAGGTACGGTTTTTGACTGTAGTAGCCTTAATACCTTTAGGTCCCTGGGAAATGGTCTCTGGGTCTGCAGTAGGATTTTTAAAAAGAAATTTGTAAGAGTCAGGTACTTTGTAGTACCCGTCAGGCTTTCTAGGGGCTGGAGGTAAAGTATCAGGGGTAAGACTGGATTCCATGAAGACATCATCAACAACATCCAGGACAGGGGGTATAGCTAGAGGTCTGTGTTGAGGCAAGTCTAAAAATTCCCTGAGTCTCTTTTTGGACTGAGGGGAGTCCTGGCACTCCCAGCGGAAATACTCTCCTCTGGAGGGGAGACAGAGGGAATGGAATCTTCTGCATCTGAATCCTTATAGGTGGATAAGGGTATGTCCTGGTAATTAGAGGGATCAGAGTTATCGGACTCATGGTCTGTAGAATCAGAAGGAAAATAAATTCTTTGTCTTTTAGTGGGGGAAGGCTGGCTTCCCCTAATTAAAGTACTAAGGTCTTCAGCCATTCTAAGCATTTGTTTCTGAGGCATGGGAGCTTGAGAAGGCGCTTTGGCCATCGGTTTCCTAGGTGTAGAGTCCTGCAAATCTGTTGAAGTGGGTATCAGGGGCTGCGAAAGTGCCTCACTAAGTAACGGCAGACTGGCGATTAGCTTAACGGAAGCGTCATTGGAAGTTTTGGACCTATGCAGTCTCTGTCTTTATCCTTACGGTTTTTCGGAAGATCGGTAGTCGGATGGTTTAACAAAGCCATTTCGGAATAGAGAGAATGAGAGCGAAAGAATTTAGCGACAAAGATAGCCCGACAACGAATAATTCGGGCGTTGAACAAAGCACAAAACCAACAGCGAGGAACGTTTTGGTCTAGGCCTAAACAGGTGACGCAGTAAGAATGAAAATCTCCGTGAGGTAATAGCTTTCCACAGGCAAGACAATTAACTTTTTCTGACAAAAAGGATCCCCAACGGGGTACTTAGCTTTAGAAGACTTCAGGTTTGAAATTCGAAAAACAAAAATTTCAGGTAGCAGCCGACTGGTACTTGCAAACTGCTTCGGGCAACTGCGTGGCAAGAAAACCTGGTGTAATGGCGTCGGATGCATGTTTTATACCCCTGACGTCATGGAAGAAGCGACAGCATCTGATGCAGAAATCCCAAGACTCTGGTATTCGGGCCGACTGAGGGCTACCTGCAGGCAGATAACCCAAGTGTGATGACAGCAACAGTGAAACACCAAGAACATACATTGTAACCTGGGTCAGAAGGGCATCACCACAATGACCTTTGGACAGTCGTCCTAAATTGTCAGAATAACCCTGGATATTAAAGTAAAGGGTGGAAAAGCATACTTACCATTCCTTTGCAAGGTAAAGAAAAATAATATGTCTTCCGGGCCTTCTTACATGGAGTACTAGAGCAGAACTTTGCAAACTAGTTGTTATTTAAAGATGCAAAAAAAAAAAATCTATTTGAGCTGTTCCCCAGGGAAGAATCAATTCCTGGAAGATCCCATGATTCAATTTCCATTCATGAGGGCCTGCCCCAGACCTGCTCAGCTTGCCTGACACACAACTTTGCTCAGTCTGTGGTATGCAAAATGGTTATTATGATGAGTTGCTATTATTGCAGGCTACAATGACAAGTATGCACAAAAGGTAACATCCGTTTCACAACTTTTATATAGCACATCACTGTGGTGTTGTCTGCAAACACATGTAGTGGTCTTGGGGACCACAGATGATTGAGAGAGTTGAGTGCCTTTATAAGAGCCAATATTTTTTTTTGTAAATTTATATGTTCTGATTGGTCTTTTCTGTTCCAAAGATCTTGTACTTTTATCCCATTAGACCACTGCTCTCCAAGCAAAGTCTGAGCCTTATGTTACACACTGTGCCGGAGCTGAAAGGTGAAAAGGAAGACCTGGATACTAATGCATTTTTCACAACCTCCAAAACTGGCATCTGGAATGTCAGGGCATGTTAAACATTGGGACCATACATACTTTAAGTAACACTGAATTTTTCTCATATGAGGTCTTGACAGAGGAATCATGAAAATCATAGAAGCCATAAAACCCAGAATGTTGAAAATTCCCAGGCTGAGATAGCAGTTTGAGTGGAAGTACTCAAATAGATTTAGATAGATATACTTTTTTCAATGGAAGAAAGATACCTCAGTTCAAAGAATTTAAGAGACACTCCACTAAAACAATCTTGTGAGGTGTCAAACAAAGCTTTTGCATAATCTCCTGAAATCCCAGTCTGTGCAGGAGATCCTTCATCCAAGTAAGAGATTCCTTACATTTAAAGATGCTGCAAAGATAATCAAATCACCTACATAAGGAAAAACTTTTAAAAGTTTGAACGTTCTTAATGGAGATCTCCATACAGCACAGAATGGGAAGATTTCCTTTTTTCTGCACGGTAGTGCAATCTCAGATTTGGTATATTTAAATAGCAGGGGTTGTGGGGGGGTTGCAGGGGAGGCTTGCTCTCCTGCTAAAAATGTTCAGTTAACTTTTTCCTTTGTTTTACTTTTTTTTATAAGATGTTCGAACTTTTAAACGTTCAGTCATATGGTGTTGGCCATATGAAAGTCGAACATTTGAAAGTTTGATCATCTGAAGTAGACCCATACATATATATATATATATATATATATATATATTTTTTTTTTTTTTTTTACACATACACACACACATACATATACATACACATACATAAAAGATTTGAAAACCTAATGGAATCATGGTAGGGACAGGAAACTACACTAAAAAGCCTGTCTAGACCTCCCAAATTTTTCATGAAAATGTAATGTAATTTTTTTTTTTTTTTTTTTTTTTTTTTTAAGAACTGTAAATCAGTGCCTGGAAAACAGATTACATAGAGATTATCTGTCAGGATTTAAGTAAACACTGATGAAGAGATACTGGCTGGATCTCTGGAATAAGACGTCATACCTGCAGGTATATCTCTGCCAGGGAAAGTGGTTAATTCCATAAAACCACTGACAGTCAGACAACTAGATGTCTACCAGAGGTATCCAGAAAATCCTAGGAACGTCTAGAAGCCCTTCATGTGATATAAATAACAAGTGGGGTGTGCAGAGTGACAAAGTAAGCAGGACCCAGGCCATGCAGGTAACGGAAGGCAAAAGCTAAGATAGTAATCTGTGTCAAAATGACCGAAAGCCAGTCCAGATCAAGCAGAGAAGGAAGACTTGCTTAGAAGTACCAACCAACACCTTGGCTGCAGAGTTCAGCACTTATTGCACTTAGGCAATGACAACAGTCATAAGTACAAGGTAAAGTGAACTGCAAAAATCCAGTCGGGAAGATACTAGGGCTTGTAAGCAAACAACAAGGTCTGAAGAACAGATCAACTGTTAAGCAGACTTCGAAGAAAAAAAGGGGAGGGACACCAAAATGTCATTAGCACGGTAATAAATTCCTCTGTCTTAAATATCATTGCATAATGGTAGCATGAACAGAAAGAGCCAGGACTGAGCCTTCTTGCAGCATTTAACTCATCAGTGGGTAACTTGTACAAAAATTAAATCCAGGGATTAATCCATCCAAATGCAGGACAGCTTCCAGACAATCTTCAACAATATAATCAGATAAAAACTGCTGAGAATATTTCTGGTACTTATAAATATAATCTGCATACCACTAACAATTATGAACTCCAGTTTAATAACTTCATATAGTGGTAGCATGTACATACTGGACAGGATTGAAGCTAAGACTGAGCCTCGCTGCATTACACAGATTAGTAAGCAACTTCTGAAAAAAATTATTTCCTTAGACCTACTAATAGTGATTTGAGAGGTCAGGCAACCCAACTGAGAACTGTGGAAATTAGGCTATAGCAGGGGTGCACGTCTAATCAGGTTGATCTGATCCACAGTGTTAAATTCAGTCAACAGAAAAAGGTCAAATACAAGCACTGATCCCTCTCAAATAAGAAGTAATTACCCACTGTAAGGAGGGCAGACTTGATGTTATGTGGACACCTTAAACCAGACAAGGATCAAATAGATTAAGCGATGTAAGATATGAATAAAGCTGTACATATACCACTTTCTTAACAGCCTAATAAAAGAACAGTTAGAAACTGGGCAGGAATTCACTAAATTACACAAATCAAGGGTATTTTTCTTCAAGACAGACGCTAGTAGTGGTTCTTTAAAACTAGAAATAACTCCAGTACTCAGAAGTAATTTTAAAATTTAGCATATCGCTAGACCAAAACGTTAATCGAATCTGACTGCATCCCAGAGGACACGTTTGACTGACAATATGAGTGAGGTATGACAGGGAAGAGTGGGAGTGAGTGGCTGATGCCAGCTACCCACAGTGGCAACATATGCATTACAGGTGTATCTCCTTCAGCAAGCAGCCTAGTGTGCCCATGATGCACAGCAGTAAACTGCTCAGCCATGTGCATAGAGTGCACACAACTCCTTAGAATACTTGTTGAGCAGCATGCAAGCTACTGAGTCAGGTGAAAACAGGACAGCCTATGGGCTTCCAGCAGACTGGCCCCTCCATAACATCAGTGAAAGAATGGACCACATAATTCTTTCCCTAGTGAAGGAATGAATGGGTCAGCCCAGCAGACTGGCCCCTCCATAACATCAGTGAAAGAATGGACCACATAACTCTTTCCCCAGTGAAGGAATGAATGGGTCAACTGGGTGCAGAAAGGGGAGACAGTGGGCCTATCCTCAGATTCCAAAAAAAAAAAAAAAATCCACCAAACAAGATTTATCTTTAAAGATGAAACTATGACCATTACTTCCCCATAATCAATAATGAAATTCAGCCCAGCAAAACTTTGGACATTCTACAATAAAAGTAACATCCTGTGCTGCAGGACGGGATTGCCTCATATCAGCAACCTTATCAGCAAAAAGTTGCATTACCTCTCCACATGCTGAGCTAAAAAATAACTTTTAGACAGTAAGACAAGCTGGGCTGCAAATCCTGTCAACCAGTTGAAAGAACACAATCAAATGATTTGTTAGAAATTTAACAGGACAAGAACATTTTCTTCTTAAATGAAACTTCTGAGTGATAAACCACATAATGGAAATTCGAAGCCTACCTTCAATCAAGCAGGACCACCCCTCCCATGTGTGCTTGTGTATCTGTTTATGCAGCTCACACAGTAGAGAGCCAAAATCAAAGTTTCTGTCTTACAAAAGGTAAAGGCTATATGTGCTGTGGGATAAAGCAGGGGCCTGGAGGGGAGATTTATTTTTGTACAAATGTGATTCTAGGAAGGAGAAGGGAATCTACTTATTAGTCTCACTTGAATCCCAATAATGACCATTTTTTGGGCATGCTGATTAGCATCTTTAATTAAATTATCATAAAATTATTCAGAAGCATGACTACATGTGATAGAGGTTTTGCTAGTCCAAAATGATCAATTTCAATATCAAGATTCTCGCCGAGATAAAGTTGTACAAATATAACTGGACTTCAGTAAAGACTTTGACAGTGTACATCACACCAACAGGCTAAATGGAAAAATAAGTTACGACATAAAGCTGGTGATATGAGCATAAAACTATCTCACTGACCAGAGGCAAAGGATGGCAGTAATGGAGCTGGCATCTGTTTGGAGAAGTCAGTCACCAGTGTTCAGTATTAGGACCACTTACTTTTAGTGTGTGTGTGTGCGTGTGTGTCAGATAATGCATGAAAGCTGAACAGCAATGTAATCCTATTCACTGATAATACAGACTGCTACAGTGGTTAGTGGTGTTCACTGATGGGGTTAATCTCCAGTAAGACCAGATGCACAATGAAAAGTACCTGAATAAGAGACAGATGGGATTGAATGGAAAAAAGTGCAAGGTCATTCACAAACAGGAGTCATGCTGACTGGGCAATGGCAAATTCAGCAAGTCCTGTTCTTGCAAAGGTAGTTTCACTGATAACCATGTTAAGTTACCCAAAAACATTAGTTATGTACTTACCATGACGTTAGATGTCTATCCATTTTTATACAGAAGGGCTGGTTGCCAAAGGTGGCTCTGAAATGGCACCTATGCCGTTTTCCAAAGCTTGAGCTCCCCTGCTAACTAGCACAATGCACTGTACTCCCCCAAAGTTCTGGGCTGAGTTTGATGCAGGCCATTTATAACCTACAGAGACACTTATGGACATACACACACACATTTTTATATATAAATACACACACACACTCAAACTACCATAAAAACACATGCACCTGAAATTCCAATTTTTCTGTAATAAATGAAGTTGAAAGTACATAACAAAAGAAGACTGCAGTTTCATATTCAGCTGGCCTTTTTCAATGCTAAAATTCCACAAGCGTAAACCAACATTTAAACAAGAAGTTCTATGACTCGTGAATCATCACCTGATCACCATAAGAACTCAAAACAGCTTATTAAAATGTGCAAAAATAAAATAATATACACCTTAAGCAATACAGAAAGATTTTGCTATACATACAAATATTATTGTAAATTTAGCAATTTGTGGTGACAAACAAGCTTTTATTGTGTAATGGTACTTTAACTTGATGACAGTTTAATGCTGTAATTAAAAAATACTGAAAATAAATCATACCTGAAAACTTCCTGGAACTGATTATAAACACATGAGAAGTAACATATTAAAAACTTTATCCAAAATATTGTCAAACAAGAAAAAGTATACTTTGCAATCATTCAAAAATAAACCAGAGTGTCACCTAGTATAAAAAAATACATCATAGTAATTACAACTATAAACAAATAGATTTCTACTATTTGAAAAAATACAAACAAGTTTAAAAAAAAACTGAAACATATGATGCAACAAAAATACATGCAAAAAAATAATTAAACCCAAAAGAAATGGGTATCAAACCAATAGTTCATATATAATATCATTACGCCTCGGTGGAAAAGTGGCCTAAAAGTTGATGATCTATTTCCTTTTCTTTTGCTCTAAATTGCTTGTGTGATAAAACCACAAAACTATTAGCAAATACATGGTCAGTGCCAGCAAAACTGTGTATGTAAGTGTGTGTGTGTATGTATGATTGATATATATATATATATATATATATATATATATATGTGTAGAGAGAGAGAGAGCGAGAGAAAGGGTTCTGAACAGGGTATCTGAAGAACATCGTATTCTTTTCTACAATTGATGTCACAAGTGAGTACAGACCCACCATTTCCAAAGGCACGATTTTTTCCCCTGACAACATATACAAAAAGAAATTATTCAATCATATGTAATAAACAATTTAATAAGTGCAGTTGGTAAAGAAAAACTCTTAGGTCTGCACACATCTGCATTCTGAACAGCTGTCCCAGGGGAAAAGAACTCCTTGGAAATATGCTACTAAGCAAAGTACGAAGAAAAAAAAAAACGTTCAAAAATCAGTTAAACATTTAGCAAATTCTGACTTTTTTGATAGGATACCTGAATACTTTCATTCACCACCCTGGAGAAGAATTTGTCATTATGTATAATGGGCAAATGTTTATTAGGACCTTCCTAATCATAAGATTATCACAGTTACTGACAAACCTGACTGTATTATTCTGTGCAACCTGTCTCCTGTTGTTTTAGTAAACAAGCACTTGGGATCTCTGAATAACTGGAGTTCGAGCTGCAGCCTATTTTACAACATGAAAAGAGACTGGAGGAAACATGAAAGCATATGTCTATCTTTTTGATTATAGTTGGCTTCATCAGAACAAAGATATCTTAACTGTGAGCCAGATATATTACATTTAGTCCAGAAAGGTGACAGCTAACAGCCATCGTCATTGTAAATTGTGGGTGGGTGTGTAAAATAAAAAATGGTGCAAATCTTTCCACAGTGGTGCATGGACACAAAAATGATATCCAGAAACAAATAATATCCAAAAAGGAGTTTCAACAGGTTCTAAAACACACAAGCAAGTTTCTCTAATCAAGCTTTGTCAGTGTAATCTCATCTCCAGCATACTGATGTGCACTTTGATGTCATAATAAGTCTGTATTCCTTGGACTTTCTTTCCCAAGTAAAGCCCTAAGAGCACATTCTTCCATGTTAACTTTTACAGAGGGTACATGAGGAACAAAGAGGCCTCCTTTGATGAGATTCAGCAGAAGTAACCCCCACTAAAGATGAGCACTGCACACTTTGGACAAGTGTGTGATCTAAACAACTTGCCCTGTACTCAAAGTCCACTGCAGCATTTTCTTGTAATAGCTAGCAAAAGGAGTAAAGTGAATAGAAGCTGCCATCAGACCCAGGACTTTGAGAATTAGAAATGGAGGAGGTGTAATGTGATGTACCTACTGACTAGAGGCTGTAAGGAGAGAGCTCTGTATTGAGGTACCTTCACAGTCTTTTGAATAGTGTCCAGATGGCAGCTTATAAAGGTTAGTGCTTACGATGGCTACAACTGTGCCTTTGCAGCATTTACCAATTTCTTAAAGGACAGAGCAAGTAGTTCTTTGGCTTCGTTAACAACTCTCTCATGGGAGAGAGAAGGAGCCAGTCATCTAGGTAAAAAAAAAAAATCCTGAATCCAGTCTGTCATCAGCTACAACAGATGCCATACACTTTGTGAACACCTGGGGGGCTGGGGTGAGACCAAACTGCTAAGCTTTGAAACTGGCTCCTAGGCAGAAGCACAGGAACTTCCTGGAAGGATTGGCAATTATTATGCACAGACAGGTGCCCTATGGTCTACTAAGCATATCCAGTCTTTTTCATGTACACAAGGCAGGATCAAGTGCACCATGACCATTCAAGAAGTTGGTTTTGCTTACATAAAGATTTAGGCTGTTGAGTTTGAAAACTAGTCTAAGGTCCTTCGTTTTCTTCCAAACTAAAATGAATCCTAAGCAAATCCCAGACCCTTTCCGGTCTGGTATGACCTTTCAGATGGCTCTGTTCTGAAGAAGGATGGTGCCTCCCCTTTTAGGACCTCTTTTTGATGAGATGGGAAGCCTGGCAGTGGAAGGAAAGTTGACTTAGGTGTTTCTAAAATAGGAAGCATACCTTTTACCAGTCCTCCTTGAATGATGGCTAAACCATGCTTCCTGGTACATGGATAAATGACTTCCGACTGCCTCAACAGTTAACAGTGTCTGAACAGTTAAAGTAAGTCCTAATGCTTCCCTGAAGAAAAGCAAATGAATCTCTGATTTTGCAGACAAGCTCTGACTCACGGGCAGTATCTGATGAAGATACCCTGCAGCCACAGGAGCCTATGGCTGAAATCTGCTCAAAGGTCTCCCACTGACATTTTTGCAACCACAAATTCCATGGGCCCTTTTTTTTCATAGAAAACTACTTATGCGGGGCTAAGAACTTGTCACCAACTGAAAAGGAGAGTTTTATCAGCCTGCTCACTTTTGAGCAACTTCTCCTTCACCTTGGTTCAAAGACAGACTCATCCAATGGAGTGTGTTAGTGAAAGATGCCTTAAACATCTCTGGAAAATCAGCATAATATGATCCATGCATGGCACAGATATGTCTGGCCTAGCAGCCCCGACAGTTGCATTATGTAAAAGCCTCCTGGACAGTGATGCAATATTTTGCATTGTTGCCACCTATGATTTGATATGTCTGCAAATATCTTAGGTAGCTAGGCAACCTCTGTGGCAAGTCCAGGGTCTTTTCTGCCAGCTCTCACTGAAAGCGGATCATTTGCATCAAGTGACAGACAGCCCTAATAATAAAAGTGCTTGAAGTAAAAAGCGCTTCTCCATTTAGTCCTTCACACAAATTGTCTAAAGATGAACAGCAGGGCTTTCATCCAAGAGTTCCCTTTTTGTAGCAGCCACTACCATGACAGAGTCTATAAGGGTAGCTTTGCTCCACTGAGGTCTATCCTTGGGAGGCAGGAGAAGCTTGTCAGGCTACCAAGGTATAGGTTCCACCACACTGAGTTTTCACCATGCCCTCTCTGTAACTAAGCCTATCATAATGTCCACAAGGGTGAGGGTGACCACTCATGATGTAGATGGGACAGTCCAAAATGCTTCCTACAGAAACTCATCGGGAGGGGAGGTCTGTATGTCATAGTCCCCTCTGTCCCATTAATTCAAATATTTCTCCAAACTTGGAGTCATCCAAATGGATTTTGGGGAACTTTTCCCCTCATTACGAAGGTGGCAAATGGGATTTGGAGTGCTAAAGGAAGTGGGGTATACTGTAGGAGTTACAGGAGGAGCCTGTGCTTTGGAGAGAAGTGCGGATGTTGATTTGGAGTTGCCCTCAGTGACTAGTCCTTTGGTACTGAAGTGGATGGACTGAATAATGTAAAATCTCAAGCTTTTTTAGCACAAGGAAACTCTAACTGCACCCACATATGGTGGGAAATCTCCAAGACCTTCTAATTTTAAATAAACTGACTCCAAGGTCACACAACAGTAGGTAAAGGGACCAAGTCAGGTTCAATGAAAGTTTTTTTTTTTTAGCTCAATCATTCATGGGAAGAGCACACACTGCAACTGGAATCACTTACCATCCTAAAAAGGATGTGTCTATACATGGTAGAGAAATAACTCTGAAATTACAATTACCACTAAAGGTGGGCAATGCAATGCAAACAGAAAGAACTTCTACAAAGAAAAACAAGATGTTTGGGTAATGACCTACTAGACTGGAGTAGAGAGATGCAAAGATCATCCTATTGCTCAGTGTACTGGTAAGGCTACCTCTGGAGTACTGTGTCCAGTTCAAGCAGTCTACCAGAAAAAGTGGAGAATGATCCTGCATATGGTGTACAATCAATTATTTTAAAATGGGGGAAGGAATGAAAATGCACGGGCATTAGGAAAAGTTCATAGTCTGCCATGCACACAGTGAATGAAATAAAATCTGGATTTCATGTAGATAAACTGTGGTATCAAACTTGAGATGAAGAGTAAAATTAAGTGAAAAATCAACCACTGATGGCAGTTTATGAAAAGATTAAAGAAATGCGACTGTATACAGAAGATAAGGCACTGTATATAATGTCAGAAGCTGGAATAGTGTAGATCAATGGAAGGGTTCAGCAAGGCATCTTTCAGATAAAAATGGAAAAAGGGTAGGGAGGCAGCACAGTTTACTAGCTATAACAACTGTACAAATTCAAGAATTATAAACCTTCTTCCAAAAGCACATTCATATGATCATAAACTAAGGCCAAGCTTAGAATGTTTTTTTTTTTTTCAATAAGATAATTAACATGTTTTTTATGACTATTCTTCAGAGATAAAAGTAGTGCAGCATCTTGTAAATATGATTTCGCTATGCCAAAAATATTATTCATGTAGTTTCAGAAAAACAGTTTTAGCCTGGGAACTGAGAAATGTCAGCTGACATGTCACTTTCATAAAGTATCTATTTTCTAGAATACAGTCAGAAAGGTAACTTTACCTAATTAGATTAGTTTTATTACATTTTTAATAAAAACAACTTCACACCAAAGGGAATAAAGCACATTTGTTAAATGCCTTCTATTTTAAGCAAATGCAGACAGAGTTCTGTGTTCTACAAGAACATTTGCTAACACAAAAACATATGTGCATGCAAACTTCCTATAAAGACCACCAGCAGAGTAATACACACCTTGGTCTATAGCCCTCTGTACCATCTTCTATTGGAGGCAATGTCATTTTTACAGGATGACTAGAAGTGGACAAAGATTTCTGGTGTCGCGGTCGTGCTGATGGTACAGCAGAAGCCATAGCAGAACTTGCAGAGGATGTAGAAGTAGTGCTTGCACAAGCAGACATTTCAGTTAAACTGGTCAGTTGCACAGCGATTAGCCAAGAAGGTATTAAAAACACAAAACAAACACTTGTTAGTTTACTCTGTGTACCATTACTTAACAGTTATAATTACCTGTTTGAGACATGGAGATGTGCATACTGAGATCTTACTTTACAAAATAACGGGTAACATATGCTAGTTTTCATAATCTTTAATGCTGTCTATTATGATGATTTCTTCCTCATGAAATGTATTCTAAATAAAAATTCTCCTCATAAAATACACTGAAAGGCAATGTAGGTAAACATTTTTAGACTGCACTGCATAACCAAATGGGATAACACGCTGTAATTTTGATCTTACTGGGGAGTTTTATCCATTCAGTAACAGCTGTTGTTTATAATGTCGTAAGTCCAGAAATCATTTGAGTGAAAAAGTGGTACCAACCTGGTGCCAAGGCATCTCCAAGTGCACAATACCATACCATACGATCAAGTTATACAACTCACCTTAGCACCCCATCTCAGCTTCCCTTTTAGTACAGCAGCTGAATTATTTTTCCTTAACAAAACAGCAGTGTAAAATGTTTTCAAGGATTCCTACACAAGCTAACAAAGAGTGCTATCACCGGGCAAGGAGAAGATAAAACTGTAGGCAACATACATATCCTAAATGAGAGAAGAGGCTGCTGGAATGACAGATAAATATTTACTACAATCAAATTATGATATGCATGCAATTTTTGCCTTTCATGAACAGAATAATCACCATTCAGTCCTAATGCTGAGTAAGAATCACATTAAGGACAGTCAAGGAGGTAGGACTGCACTTCTATGTGAGTAATCTGTGTAGATCATGACTCGGCTAAAGAAGGCCAGGCACTTGAAAGTGCCAACCCACAGCATAATGCTTCACTAAAGTGCAGAGCTCTCTATGACCGAGGTACAGATTTCAGAAACGAGCAAAATTCAGTGGACATGAACACATCATTTTAGCTTTTCCTGAGTCAAGGAAAGGAGAAGTAAATAAATTATAGGCAGCGCACACCCAATAAAACTGTGGTATAAAAATGAATTATGCTCAGCTATAGTATAACCATGTAATTGACTACATCAGTTTTTAAAATAATTCCAACAATGATAGTAAAAGATATAAAAGCAGCATGGAAAAGCACTATACTAAATATAGGATATTAATACTGAAACTGTAAAGAAAAAGGCATTTAGAAAAAACTGCACAACAGCAACTTTTCCTACTGCTGATTTGGTACTTCATTATTTGTTAGCAAGTGCACTGGTATGTGGTCCCTTTTCAGCCAAGACCTGGTCCAAAAAGGTAAAAAAGTATATACTATATTTGCACATGGAATAACAAGGGTCTCATGTCAGATACATAAAATGCTTTGACGTGTGGGTGGACAGACAAGTTTCACAATATGACATTCATCATGAAACATATTCCTACCATTACAGCAGAACAAACTAAGACCAGATCCACAAATTTTCTATGTATCTTTTGTCCTCCAAAATTTTATGTATTTTTAATTATTCTCAGAGATTCCAATGGGCTTGTAAGCTTTTTATGAATGTGTTTTTCTTACCGTAAGGATACAAAGTTACTGGAGATAAAGAAATATATAGTAGCTTTTTTGGTGTGTGTGTGTGTGTGGGGGGGGGGGGGGGGGGCAGGAGGGAGGAGGTTTTTGAATTGCTTAATTTTTCTTTTCATCTGTGTTCACTAGCTGCAATGGTTCTAGTTGTAGGGGTGGGTGTTTTGGGGAAACAAACTTTTTATTTTAACTTCGGTTCAAAGGGTGTTTTTTCAGCCATCAAGGAAAGATGGAAAGTAGTTCAATATTATATTTTTTGAGGGGATAAATTAATTGTTAGCATTTTGGATTAATGGGTTTAGAACCAAATATTAAGTTTCAAGTTGGGTTTGTTATTGGTGTGTATGCGTTGATATCTGGATCATGGAACTGTATATATTACTTTCTGCAACCTGGGGAACACAGCAGGTGGTTGCAGTATGGTCATTCAGAAGGATGTACATCTTAAGCAAGATATGGGTAACTGGACAGCTACATGTGGAATGCTGCTTAACATGGTATCAATGTACGTGGAGCTTTCATTTTAATGAATTTGGTGCTGGAAAAATTGCTTTTGTTGGGGGAGAAGGGGTGGGTAAGTTATGAATTTAAATCCAATTGTTCTGAAAGATCTAGTGTCAATGAGCTTTACTGGCGAATGAATTAAGGAATGCCAATAAATACAATTTAATGCTTTTTTCTATTTCTATAGTACAGGTTTTCCTTTTATGGTTTGGAAATGAAAATCACAGTATCAGGTTTCTATTAATTTTCTGCAGGTTTTCTTGCATTTTTTTCAGTTGGGTAGGACAATGCTTTACTTTTAAGCACAGATTTATTTTGGAATTGGGATAATTCAGCCACCATTTTGTGCAACTTTCTGTGGAATCAAGGTTTGTATTTTTTATATCTATTATTTTAATATTTAAAGATTCATATGTTATTTATTATGGTATTTCCATCTTAGTGAGTGTAATGCGTTGGTAGGTAGGGCTGTACTTTATGGTTTTCTATGGGAATGCAGAAACTGAAGATTATACATGTTTTAACATTTAAATTATACATGTTTTAAAACATATGTTCTTTTTGTTATACAGTAGTTTATATTTCCTTTTACAAATCAATATACACAATGCATGCCTGATTACTGCAGTACAGGGCAGGGCTTTAGTTCAGTAGTCTTAATAGGTCCTTCAGTCAACATAGCAGGTTGAGCAGTGAAAAACACTTGATGACTCACTCAAACTGATGGTGGGGAGTCCGATTATGTTGGCTGAGGAATGATAAAATATCTTGAAATTTTACAGAGGCATGCATTTTTATTACACCTCTCTATCTTGTTTTATTGTTATGATACACATTTATACAGAGACAGCTCAGGACAACTACTCAACCAACATATTTTTGGAGTCTGAAAAAATGGAGTATCCAAAAAGAACTTGAACAGAACAGGAAGAACATAAAAACCTGACACAAACACCAGGATGTCAGGCTTGAACCCTGGTCTCTGTAGTTGTGAAACCGAGATCTTTTCACACAGTGCTGCTCATTTTCCTACATCTACTCTTTCATTCTCATAACTAATATAGATAGAATTGATGCAAATATGTTTGTTTATATTAGAAGCCATTTCATACAGCATTTCACAAAGGGAAACTATAATTGTGTAAGTAAACATACTACAACAGTAAATGTTGAAATGATCACTGCTGTAGTAGCCTTAGCTATAGGAGTTATAGCCTGTCAAGGATATAACAGCCAGCCAGCTTCCACAGCTTCAGGGCACCTTCCATGTGTCCAAACTGTCAAGCAGTTCAAGTTGAACTGTCTAAAAACAAGTTTGGGTGCAAAGCCCTTCAGAGCTTTCCTGCCAACAGACAGGAGGAGGATGAGCCCTGAAAGAACAAAGCTAGGAAAAACAAAAAAAATAATGTCCACACACTGGCATAAAAAGCGTATCAAAACAACAAATGGGATGGAGGGAGGGAGTGGCTACTGCAGCATTGATCATTCAAACATCTACTGTTATGCTAAGTTTATATGGGGTAGATTATCCTAGCTAATTACATTTGGGAGGTGGAGGGAGAAGAATCCAGTAACTTCTGGAGAATAGTGCTACCAAAGTCTGATCAGGACCTAAAGAAATCAAGCTTGTAGTGCTTTGTAAAAGTGGAATTTTTGTTATCAGTTCCTGTTTTTCCACTACTGGTTAGTACTGGTTGGTTTATTGAAATACTTTGTAAAAGTATGCACAGAGAACCAAGTAGCAGCTTCTTGGTTACTTCTAGAATTCTACCCTTTGACCCTGCCTGGGACAGTTTTGTTATGGTGAGCATAGCAAAAGACAACATATTTAGACAACCATTTGGAAATATGTCCATTTTGACACGGGTTGTCCCTTCTTCCTACGTTTACAAAAATTGATCAAAAAATCTGAAAAGATTTAGTTCTGTCAAGATAATACCAGAGTTGTCTATGGACATCCAAGATGGGGAGTATCATTTTTCCCTCATTTTCTGGTTTAGGAAAGAAAACAGGGAGATGGATAGTTCAGCTTAAAGTAAACCAGGATACCATTTAAGGCATAAAAGAAAGATTAGTTCTCAATGAAACCCTGTTGCTATGGAAACTGAGATATGGTTGACTCACCTTAAGAGCTTGCAACTCAAATACCCTTCTTGCAGAGGTCAGAGCAATCAGTAAAACTGTTTTCTTTGTTAAGAACCTCAAGTCAGCCAGGTTAGCTAGTTTAAATGGAGTAAATGTTAGCTTTTCTGAAACAAAATTAAGATCCCAAGAAGGGGCCACCAGTTTTCTTGGAGGTCTCTTATGCAAAACCCCTTTCAAAAACATTTTGAAAATGAGACTGCATGGAGGATCCATGGGCATACATGCTGAAATGGCCCATAAATGAACCCTGATAGAGGAACAAAAAAGACCAGAGAATACTAACAAACACAAATACTGTAAAACCAGACAACAGGTAGCCCTGATTGGGTGCTGGTTATGTCACTGGCATCAACTAGAAAATCTTTTCCATTTGCTAAAATATGATTTCCTAGTAGCAGGCTTTCTTGCTTCCATTAGTACCTGCTGCATGTCCTCAGTAAACAAGTGCCTAAAGTAAATTAAGACCCTATCATCCAGACAGTCAAATGAAGTTGATTAATGTCAGGGTATCAAACACCCCTATTCTTTTGTGTATAGATCCAGTCTGTGGGGAAGCTTGTGGTAATTGTCTCTGGCCATTTCCAAAAGAATGGAGAACTTTTAGTTATGTACTCACCATAACTTCAGATGTTTGGGATCCATCTCGCCTACATTCTGAACTGATGGGTTCGGAGCCGATCCCTCGGCTCCGACTCGGCACGCTTATGCTATAGAGCGAGGCCTCTAATTGGCTGAGCTATATTTATCCCAGGATGCACCACCACTAATCCCCCAGATCTTGTTTGTCCGCATTCATGCACATATGCACAACTTGGTTATATAACATTGTTAGATGTTTCAAGATGAAACAACAGGATTCGGACCTTCTGATATCCTCTGATCTCCAAGGAAGGGGGAAGGAGGGTGGGTTATTAGAATGTAGGCGAGATGGATCCCAAACATCTGAAGTTATGGTGAGTACATAACTAAAAGATGTTATGTGATCCTATCTCGCCTACATTCTGAACTGATGGGACAGCGTCCCAAGCACCTAAATCCCGGGTGGCTCATTGGAAAACACTCCTGAGCACTGTGGAACCATATGAAGCTCGTCCTCTAGATGCCACATCTAATTTGTAGTGGGAAATGAAGGTGTGCGGGGAAGACCATGTAGCCGCAGCACAAATGTCACTAATAGCAAGCTTAGAATGAAATGCTACCGAAGTAGACATAGCCCTTGTAGAATGAGCCTTGACAGAGGTTGTAAGCTCTTTGTTAGAATAAACATATGCTTGAGTAATACAGTCCCTGATCCATTTGGCAATAGTGACCTTTGTGACAGCGTTGCCCAATCTGTTATCTGCAAAGGATACAAACAACTGATCTGTTTTCCTTGTTTGTTTGGTCCTGTCTAAATAAAAACGTAACTGTCTGTGGACATCTAGTGTGTGGAATATGAACTCCGCTTTGTTAAGAGTATTTCGGGAAAAAAACTGGAAGCTCTAACGATTGTTGTAAGCAGAAAGTAGAACAAACTTTAGGAACAAAAGAAGGATTTGGTCTGAGGGATACTCTGTCTTTATGAAAAACCAAGTACGGGGGTTTCACTGACAAAGCTTGAAGCTCTGAAACTCTTCTGGCAGAAGTAATCGCCACCAGAAAGGCTGTCTTCCATGATAGAAACTTTAGATCACATGTAGCTGCTGGTTCAAAGGGGAAAGAAGTCAAAGCGCGTAATACTATATCGAGATCCCATGAAGGTGCAGGATGAGAAATCGGAGGTCTTAATAAGCAGCACCTTTCAAGAAGGTCTTACACAATCTGTTGCTCATTAAAGGTGGGTCTATGGATTCGTGGAAATTAGAAATTGCTGCCAATTGTACTTTGATGGTAGAAACTGAAGAGCCCTGATTGAAAAGAGAGGTCAGAAATTTTAGTACTTCTGCCACGGGAATAGAAATGGGGTCCAGGCCCCGGAGTTGAGCCCAAATAGCAAACCTTTTCCATTTGCTAGAATACAGTTTCTTTGTAGCAGACTTATGGGCCGAAGATAATATGTGTACAACATCTGAATCCAATGCATGACTCCTGACTATCGTCGGAAGAGGAGGAGCCAAGCCGTCAATTTTAAGGTGTGTAGGGACTGGTGGAACAGTCCCGACTGATGAACCAGTAGGTCTGGTATCTGATCCAGAAACCATGGACCTTCCAGGGCATGTTTCCGAAGATAGGGGAACCACACTTGACGAGGCCAGTAAGGAGCATTCAAGATCATTTTGCTCCCCAAGAGAGATGCCTTTTGAATCACCCTGGGGAGGAGTGGAACTGGAGGGAAGGCATAAAGCAAGCCGGTGGGCCAAGGATGGACTAATGCGTCCATGGGGCTCTTCCCCGGAGCCGGGATTAGGGAGAAAAATTCCTTGCACTTCGCATTCAGAGGAGTCGCGAAGAGGTCGCAACACGGAACTCCCCATTCGCTGAAAATCTGACTTGCCACTGTCATATTCAGAGACCATTCGTGAGGGGAGAGGATTGTTCTGCTCAATCTGTCGGCTATGACATTGGACTTGCCCGGTATGTGAGTAGCCACTAGGAAGCGTTTGGTCGAGACTGCCCATTCCCAAACTCTCATGGCTTCTCTGCAAAGAGGATAGGATCTGGTCCCTCCCTGCTTGTTCAGGTACCAGACAACTGACATGTTGTCTGAGTGAACAGCGATTACGCCCTGGGGGAGATAATCGTGAAGGGCTTGAAGGGACAGGAGTACTGCCCTCATTTCTAGGATGTTGATATGAAGAAGAGTCTCTTCCGGGTGCCATTTGCCTTGGACTGACCTGCCCAGGGAATGCCCCCCCCCATCTGCGAGGCGTCCGTGGTCAAAGTGGCCGCCGGAGGAGGAAGAACAAAGGGTCATCCCTGATCGAAATTGGAGGGCACTAGCCACCAGCGAAGGTCCCGTTTGCAAGATTCCGTGATCCATATGAGGTGACTGAGAGGGAGTTCCTGAAAGGACCACTGGGCTGAAAGAAGCCACTGGAGGATTCTCATGTACAACCTTGCCAAGGGAACTAGAAGAACTGTTGCCGACATGGATCCCAATAACTGCAGGACCATCCTGGCTGGGGCTTTGGATTTGGGAAGTAAGGCTCGAACTTGATTTTGCATGGTTTGAATTCTGTACGAAGGTAGATAAACCCGCATTTGGATTGAGTCTATCTCTACCCCTATGAATCTTATTCGTTGAGAAGGCCGCAATACAGACTTTGGCCAATTGAAGGTGATTCCAAGGGAATTGCCCAGTAAGATAGTGGCTTGTAGGCTCCGCCGAAGTAGATGCTTGGAGGTGGCAGTTAGGAGCCAGTCGTCTAGATACGGAAACACCTGGAATCCTAGACTTCTCAGGTGAGCAGTCACTACTGCCAAGCACTTGGTGAACACCCTGGGGGCTGTGGTGAGACCAAAGGGCAGCGCACGGAACTGAAAATGACTGCCTGCTAGGCTGAAGCGCAGATGTCTCCTGGACGCTTGATGTACCATGATATGGTAATAAGCGTCCTTGAGATCTATGGAGCACATCCAAACACCCTTCTCCAGCAATGGGAGAATGGTTTGTAGAGTGACCATTCGGAACTTGGACTTTCTGACTGAACGATTTAGGATGCTGAGGTCCAATATGGGCCTCAAGTCCCCGGTCTTTTTTGGCACCAAAAAGAATCTTGAGTAAGTTCCTAATCCGATCTGGTCTACGGGGACCGGTTGGATGACTCCTTTTTGCAGCAGCTTTGAAACTTCTGAGGCTGCGGTATCCCATTGACTGGGTGGCGGGTCCGGGATTTTTTTGGACTGAGGGATGGGGTGAGAGAATGGGATGGAGTAACCTCCGGCAATAATCCGAAGCACCCATCGGTCCTGAGTGATCCCTTCCCAGGCCTTCAGGTGCTTCGAGAAACGACCCCCGACTGGCTCCGGAGCAGCACAGCCGGGCAATCCCTCAGGGACTATGAAAAGCTGAAGAGCCACGAAAGGACTCGCGGTCTCCAGTATTGCGAGGGCCTCTGCCGCCTCTGGGACGGCGTCTTCCGGATGAATTTCCCCCTCCTCTGCCTCTGGAAGGGGAACCTTCCTGCTGAGAGGGGTAAGGCTTCTGAGATCTACGGAACCACATCTTCCCTCCTCTTTTAGCCTTGGGATAAGGCCGAAAGGGAGTGGAAAATCATGCCCCTACGGCAGTCAGAGTCTTAACCTCCTGTTCACAGCGGGTTAGTGTGTCTTTTACCTTGGGTCCAAACAGGGAGGACCCATCAAAGGGGGCGTCGGCAAATGAAGACTTAAAGGCCTCCGCGAAGTGACACAGGCGGAGCCAGGCTTGTCTACGTAGAGCAATGCCTGTACCCGCCTCTCTACTCACCCCTTCGCCTCTGAAATGAGCCTCATGGACGAGTTCGAAATGGACGACATTGTAGCCAGCTGAGAGCCAACTGTCTGGGCCAGCTCCTCAGGCAGGTTACCCAAGAGGGTATCGGATAGCTCCTTAATCAGATCCCTCTGAAATCTGGTAAAGTGTGTCAGGTAGTTCAAAGACCTCAGTGTAAAGGCCGCTGAACTAAGGGTGCGCTTTCCGTACCGATCCATGCTCCTAGACTCCTTATTAGGAGGATGGACGGACGTAGAAGCCTCTGCTACATCTTGCTGGGTAGCAGATGCCACCACCAAAGCATCTACAGCCACACCTTTAGTAAGGAACTCTCTATCAGGGGACGCCAAGAGAAATTTGTTCGGACGAGCAGGCACCGGTTCCACAGAGTCTGGGTGTTCCCACGCCCTCCGACAGATCAAATCCAAGAGCTCGAAGGGCGGAGACACCCAGCAGGCGGAGGGCTGAGCCCCGAAGGCCTTCAGGAACACCGACTCTTCAGCAGAGGGAGGTTTGGACTGCCAGCCGCCTCGCTGTTTTAGGGCTTCTAGGATGTCTGCAAAGGAGACATCATCCGAGGACGACTTAGGGGACCCCTCTGCATCATCGAGATTGGTGTCGGATGTCAAAGACTCATCAGGGGAGTCAACGTGCTTCCTCTTGCACGACCTTTTCCTGGGGGGTTCTTCCGAAGAGGCTTCAGAAGGACCTCCAGGAGGGGGAGAAACCCCAGCGGGGGTAACCTGAGGCCCGGGGGCTCCACTGTCCAAAGACAGGGGGACTGCCAACGACCCAGTCTCCGTATGCAGGGAGGTAGCTGGGGAAACCGTGGAGGTAGCCAAGGAGGATTTGGCTAAAGCACTCCTCATAGCCCTGAAGGCGGGACCACCAGAATCCTGGGAGGGTCCCACCTCCGTGGCCACGACAGTGGACGGTACTCCCGCCGCCGACGCACCAAGAGGGAGACTTGGGACCGAGAGCATCAATCCCGAAGCCTCCCCCCCAGGGCCGAAGGAAGAAGTCCGTGTACTGAACTCCGACCCAAGAGCCGGAGTTGGAGCAAGGGTCGGGCCCGACCCTAACACCTCCACAGGTTCCACCAGCACCGGCTCCAACGGTGCCGAAGCTGTTGGAGGAGGAACCACAGTAAGGGAGTGGACCATCGGCTCCGAAGCCAAATGGGCTGGAGCCGAAACAAGCTTTTAGAACACCGGAGACTGGAAGAGTTGAAGGAGCACCCTGTCGATGTCCGAATCGGACATCTTGGATGACCTAGAGGATACCGATCGGGCCCGAACCGATTTCTCCATCGGCTCCGAAGGGCTCTGGGACCGGCTCCGAAAGGACTCAACAACTATCGGCTCCGAGGAAGGTTTCAAGGAAATTTCCCTCGGTGCCGATGAGGACTTCGGCTCCGAGGGGGAAGAGTCTGAGCCGGTAACCCTGATCGGCTCCAATATCAGTGGAGCCGATGAGGGTGACCCGCCTCTCGATGCCCCAGACCTCGGCTCCGAGACCAGAGGGGTCGAGGCTGGAGGCATCGAGGCAGACCGTTCCGACCTCGGCTCCGAAGTCCGTGGAGCCGATGGAGAAGTCTGCTTGGATTTCTTAGCAGTCGGTTCCGACTGACTGGTCGGAGTCGATGCTTTCTTCTTTTTAGAAGGAGACGGAGAGGAAGATAAAGCCTCCTCGAAGGAAGGCTTGATTAATCCCTTGAGGATTAATTTGTTTTTCCTCTCCTGGAGGACTCTCGAAGAGAACGCATGGCACACGCTGCACGACTCTTGCAAATGCTTAGCACCTAAGCAATAAACGCACGAGGCGTGGTCGTCCGTTATGGACATTTTAAAACCACACCTCGTGCATTTCTTAAACCCGGAGGGTTTGTGTTCTTTCGACATAACTGCCTCGCCAAAGAACCAATAAAAGTGAACACTATAACACTAAACTTCAGTTAAGACAGTTCAATACAACTTTAACAAAAAATTTTTTTTTTTTTTTTTTACACTAACAGTTAACTGACCAAAAGAGCAAAAGATAGAAAGAGGGAGTCAAGACCCTCTAACTTAAACGGGTACTTGACCCAAGAAATTACAGAAACAGAAACAGTAATGTAACAGGGGAAGGCCCCTCTAACTGAAACGGGAAACCTTCCCTGACTAAAAATTTTTTGAATTCAGTCACACAACTACACCAAACACCCTAATATATCAACAATAGCTGTTAAAACAGCTTTTGGGTTCAAAGAAAGGAAATTTGTGACAGGAAAAAAGCCTAAAAACTAGTACTTAGCCCAGCCAATGTTGAGACCACGTCTATGCTTGATAGCGGCAAACGAGATCTGGGGGATTAGTGGTGGTGCATCCTGGGATAAAGATAGCTCAGCCAATTAGAGGCCTCGCTCTATAGCATAAGCGTGCCAAGTCGGAGCCGAGGGATCGGCTCCGAACCCATCAGTTCAGAATGTAGGCGAGATAGGATCACATAACATCCATGGTTGCCCGGGTCAAAAGGGAGTCATCACAATGAACTTGGGGGATTCCTTCTGAATCTTCAGAAGTACTCTAGATATCAGTGGAAAGTGTGGAAAACCATACAGGAAACATTCCTATCCAAGAAAAAGAAAAGGCAACCATCTTCCAGGCCTTTTTGCATTGAGTCCTGGGACAGAATCTTGCTGGTTGATTATTCAGAGAGGAGGTAAACAGGTGTACGTGAGGGTTGTTTTTCTCCATCCCTCCCACCCTTACGGCTGGTGTTGTTTTATAATAGGGCTGTGTCTGTGGCCTCCATCCTTTATGATAATCCTATCTTCAAAAGTCTCATCCACCCCTGTTTCTTTGCTACAGACTGTTGTATAAGATATGTACTCTTCCCATCAATTTTTTCAACAGATCCACGATACGGAGTGCCCATCCAGCAAACCAGTACTGCTCTTGAGTAAACCTTTACTACATATTGTCTCCTGTCCGTTTTCCAGGAGTTCAACAAAGCTTGGAGTCCTAGTCTGCATTCAAGTAGTATTTTACTTCTATCCAGTGCTATCCAGGCAAAGTTCCTGTGATTGCTAAACTGCACTTAAATTACTTTAAGTGAACACTGCTGTTCCTTGCATGTGTGTGTGCATTTAAGAGATTTTATTGTTAAAAAATGCTCTTCCTCGCACCGTTACTGCTGCAAGACCATCTTGAAACTGCATTCAGCAAGGGATTTCCAGCTAGTTGTTTAAGTGGCTTGTGGTAGCACTGCACTTGTAGGTCTCTTCTGTGTTTTCTACATTAGCAGGATTGGGTTCACTTATCTTGTGGCAGGAGGTGTTTGCCTGGTCTGTGTGAATGGGAAATACACAAAAGGACTCAGTGTAGTCATTTTATTGGCCAGATAGCTCATTTAGTTGTCTGTTTTTAATGTGCTTCTAGAAATTTTGCACATTTGCATAGGTTAGCAGTGCCCTGTGCAGTAGCAAAGACCTAGAAAAAACAGTTCATAAAAGTGCACCCTGTAAAGTAGTAATATAGCACAAATATTGTGCGCGCTAACAAGCTTAGAGTAGTCAGTTGGGAGTCAAGTAGAAATACCTACAGATTTAGTTGAATTCAGTACTGTGCAAACAAGTTAATGGAATTTAGTACTGTTTATCATAATCTGCTCTGATAAAGCGCCCTTAATAGCCTTCTAACCCCAATAAACCACCCCCTTGTAGCTCACAAATCAAAGGACTGGAAGTATGGCTATACAATTTCCTAAGTTCTCTGTAGCCAGCTTAGTGGATATGGGAATCTTGAGACAATGTAGCAATTGTTTCATGTTTACTGACAACCACTTAATCCTTAAAGTAGTAGACACAGTATGCGAGAGATGTACTTGCACAATGAAATGACACTGGAGGCTAAACTCTTGCATACAAGTGCACATCAGGTTGCTGGAACCATGCACACAACACCCACCTCACATAGTACACAACACACACACAGGCTAATGCATGGTGAAGCACTTAAAAGCAAACTTCCTTAACAACAAAGCCTGTCTAGATCAGCCATTGTCAAAGCTATGCCTCAGCAAGTCCAAACACGCTCAGAAAAACACCACCTAAAACCATACATACTGTCACACACAGTGGAGCCCCAATCAAAGCCCATAAGGTAAAACAACACAATTCCCAGGACTCTCGTCCTACGGGATTCTACTGTAAAATATACTAATGGCTCTCTGACCAGGGTGGACAACAAGATAACTGTTAGTTGCTTATCTGGAGCCAGTGTCCGCCAAATCAAGCATACACTCAAGTCATTACACTACAGATACAAGTATGATTACATCATATTTCAATTTAGGTTTAAATGACCTGAGCTGTACCTTCATGGACTATATGGAGAGAGACATTATAGAGCTTTCAGAGTTTGTCTCAAGCTGGCATAAGACTAACACTGAACAGCATATTACCCATCACCAAGGATGGTGCCACAGTATGAGAAAAAAATGATTGATTTCAACAACTTCCTTTATGGTGTCGTTTAAAGGGGATCCAATATTTGTCAGCTTGGGAGGACACAGCTAACATACCATGTTGCTTTGCTTTTGATGGTCTGCACCTCTCCCCTCTGGGCTTTTGAATACCGGCTAAACCTTTAGCCACCCCCATAGTGCCCTTTTTAGGTAATGCCAAATTGACAAACTTACTGACCTATTAAAATCAACTCAACTGAACCTCAGGGTGTTACTACTCAATGTTAGGAGCCTAAACAAAAAAAAAAACTACACTCCCCTCCAAGCCCTCCTCACACTTGAGAATACAGGCATCTTTGCAGTTAATGAGAACATGGTTTAAAGTGGCAGGAAGTACCCCAGCAGCATAAGGTTTCAGTGTTTTACACACTTTTAGACCAGTAGCTGCACAGAAAAGAGCTAAGGGGAGGGGTGTCTCTAAATATATAACAATAACAAGCATAACTCTGTGGTGGTCAAACAGAATGATGCACTGGAATACTTGCATGCGCACATCACCACAGACAAAATCCAGTACCATATCCTAGCCAGTTATAAGTCACCCTCCATGTCCCAAGAAGCTTACAATGTATACTTGCACCTACTGGAGACATTTACCAGCCAACCTAACACCTTACTCATGGGAGACTTAAATAGCACTTTATAGACTGAGAATCCTACACAGCCTAAAATCTACAAGCACAGAGATTCCTGGACTTTGCAAATACAAGCACCGTTTACCAAATATTGAATATACCCACTAGAGGCTTCAATATACTTGGAGCTCATGCTTACAAATAGGAAAGAATGCTTCACCACCCCCCAATGTCTCAACCTTCTTGGTAAGGTCTGACAATAAAGCATGTTCCTTCAAAATCAACTCCGTAATCCCATCAAAACCCTAACAGGAACTATTCCAAGGCAAACTACCTTTTATTAAGTGATGGACTGTCAAAATTCAATATCCCTACAAACACAGAAAACAGCACTCTATGCTGAATTGCTCTCAGAATCTCCCTACAACCATGTCAGTGGCTGCATAGAGGCAGCTGTACCTTCCAGAAGCAAGCCCATGACTAGCCCTAGAAACAAGCCACTCTGGTGGCATTCCAAATTAAACAGGATATACAACAAAAGGTAAAAATAATGTCAAAAACCGGGAAGGGTAATTCCCATATAAAACTCTCTCAAACTAAATAGCCAAATAAAAGGGCTAATTAGGTCAAGGAAAGCCAACTTTGAGATTAAGATAGCCAACCAGGTGAAAGATAACCAGAAGGTCTTCCACAGCAGCTATGGCTGAAACCTCAACGGTAACACACAGCTATGTGCTGAATTGGTGGTTAATGCTGCCACATGTAGAGAGCCTGGTGATACAGCAAACTTGTTAGTGAAAAAATTCAATTCTAACTTAAATTCAATTCTAACTTTAACCCACCTCCACCATCCCCTCAAACACAACCCTTCCAGCTATAACTAGGAAGCATGTACTGACTGCTCTCACTAAAGCCAAGAACATGGCCTCAATGGGACCCAGTAACGTCTCAGGATGCCTCCTCAATTGTCTAAAATTTGATTTATCAAGACCCCTGGAGTCATTATTTAACTACAGTCTTAAAAACATGCTTTGTGCCACATGAATACAGGACTGCAACAGTCTCCCCTTTCATAAGGGAAGGCCCTCGACAGATCCTTGAAACTATGGATCCATTTGTCTAACTAGTCTTACTTGCAAATCCATGGAAAGAATTACAGTGGAAGTTATCAACAAGGACACAGCAGACCATCAGACACTGGATACATCCCAGTTATTTGTCAAAGGAAGGTCATGCTTACTGAATCTGGCGGACTTCTTTGAAAAGGTCACTAAGGCAATGGACGAGGGAAAATGGTCCATACTGCCTACCTAGCTACAGCTAAAGCACATTATATAATACCTCACTCGTGCACTGTCGTCAAACTTATAGAACTAGGAATAAACCCCTTTAACACATACCTGACAGCTAGTTGGCTCACTGATCAGACTTGGGAGGTTAGAATCAGTGAGGCCACCTCCACAAAGAGGCTGGTTACCAGAGGAGTCCCCCAGGGCTCTGTCCTGGACCCACTCCTCTTTGGCATCTACTTCTTGGATGTCAAAGCCAATGTCAAAAGCCTTTGGCTGACCAAGTTCATAGATGACTGCAAACTGAGAGCAGTCAGTGAATCCTTCCAAGATGAGAACTCCCTTCAGGAAGGTCTAACTCGAACACGGTGCCAAAGCCATGACTTAAAACTTAAAACCAAGAAATGCATTATAGTACCTTTTGGGAAGTCTACCACCCCGGATGACTGCATCATCAATAAAACACCCTCAAAAGTTGATTCACTAGTCAAGGATCTGGGAAATCATGTAGACAGTAACCTAGCCTTCAACCAGCATGTCTCCAAGGTAGTAAAAAAAATTCTTCTATGTTGCTCAACTTATAAGTAAGGGCATGGTATCTAGGTACAGAGAGATCATCATACCACTGTACTTGGCCATCTTCACACCCATCATAAAGTATAATGACCCCTTCGGTATGTACCTGACCAGACACATGCAGCAGCTGGAACATCCACAAAGGTTCCTTACAAAAAGAAAACAGGAAGTAAACAATGTCCTAAACTGATCAACTCAAAGGCCTATCTCTTTACTCGGTATCTTAGACTTCTGAGAGGTGATCGTTGCTTGCATATAGGGCATTCCTGGATCCTGTTTTCATGAAACCTTTGCACATTCACAAAACAAACAGCATCAGAACTACTAGATTACAAGATCTAAACTTTGCTTGCGACATAAATAGGACATGTTGGAAAGACGGATAGATTTCTCAAAAAATTCCCATTCTCTGGAAGGCTCTCCTTCCATGTGAAGCAGAGTTGTTCCTTACCTCTTTTCAAGAGCAACTTAGACCAATGGATGGATAATTGGAAATTCACCCCTGATCTGGCTCCTATGTCCCTGATGGACAAAGTTGGTCATTAAATCACCACCCATATACATCAAATTTGGTGGTCACATTTGGGTTGCATGGCTAGGATTATAAGGGTCCTAGTGGTCATTAGCCTAGTATACACCTATGAACCTTTGAACTCACCACAGATGGTTCAAATCTTGGAAGACCCCTGATCTAATTTCTATTCATGAGGGTCTGCCCTAGTCCTGCCCAGCTTGTCTGCCACACAATTTTGCTCTGACAAAATGTAGGATGCCTATACAGTAAAGACTGTTGTCTGAAGTTATACACAGTCTGCAAAGGGGGTATGGCCTGGTTGCCCCTTGCATGTTGATGTACCACATTAACTGTGGCATTGTCTGTAACCACTTGAAGGGCTCCCAGAGACACAAGATAGTTCAGAGAGTTGAGTGCCTTGGTCAGAGCAAGCATCTCCTTGTTTGTGTTTGTCCTTGGTGTCCCACACATCTTGCACTTTTATCCTTCCTGAAACTGCTCCCCATGCAAAGTCCAAGGCATCTGTGGTGACTGACTACCTTGCAGCAAGAGGGAGAAGGGAAGAAATGGATTCAATGACATCTGTTGTCTCCATCAAATGATTTCTCTTCTGACAGACCCCAGCACTAGGATTTGAAAAGATAAATAAAGCTGATGCTGGTAACAAAGAGATTTCAGATACCACTTTTTTTCTCATGAAGAGTCTTGCTAGGGGTATCGTGAGAATCACAGATGCCATGAGAGCTAAAATCCTGAGGTATTCCCTTGCAGTGACCAAAGTCTGAGAGGAATACCTTAGAAGTACATCTGGATATAGATCTATTTTTTCCTATGGAAGAAATGCTCTTTGAACTAAGGTGTCCAGCTGACAGCCCAGAACAAAATTCTGGGAGAAAGAATCAAAAAAGACTTCCAAAATGTTCTCTGGGAATCCAGCTTGTGCAAGAGATCTCTGACCCAAGAGAAAGATTCCTAACACTTGGTTTTGGGAAGTTTGAGACTCATTTGGAATTCCCTTTGTCATTTTCTCTTAAACATCTATTTGCCTGTATTTTGTTGAGTCTGTTTAGTCTGCTTTTTGCCAAAACTGGATGAAGAGTTAAAAAAACCTTAGAAAATGGTAAAAGGAGGGCTGAAAAATGCTAGAGATTCTCTTGATCAACTTGCCCCTTTCATCACACGTTTTGGTCACCTCTGCAACAGAGAGGCCAAACACAATCTCTATCCAAGGGTGAATTTAAAATCTAATTTTATCATCCGGGAGATTTTGAGAATGCAGCCAATCAAACTTTCTCATGACAGTACTAGTGGCCATAGCCTTGGCAGAAGTATCAAAAGAGTTATATATGTTCTGCAGACAATGAGTAGTGTACAATAGAAGAAACGAAGTTATTTAAGGCAGATTTTTCCTCACCAGAAGAAACTGCAGACAAAACATTCCTCATATTTTCACAATCAGAACAAACATAAGAGTCTGATAATTCAACATTCTGAAAATCAAAGTTGCAGAAGTATATACTTTTTCCCCATAATGATCAATAATTCTCCCATCCTCATCAGAAACAGTACGACTGGAACTGACCAGGTGCCTAGCAGCAGTAGAGTAGCTAAAGTGGGATTTGAGGGGCAAATGCACCAGACACAAAGTATTGGTAAGGGGGTATGATCAGCTGAACCCAAGCTCTATCTAATAAAATACTGGCTTTTAAAAGCTGGTATTGCATCTGTGGTCAAACCAGAGTGGGAGTGCTGTTGTACTCTGTGTGTGGTCTAAACTACAGCAATCAGTTTGCTACAATTTAAAAGTTAAAAGAATTTTTATCATAATTACAACATGAGTGCCATAGCATTCTGTGTAGGCAGGTTCTAAACTGTAGCACTTTCCTACTGTTTAAAAATATTTTTTTTTAAACTGAAACATGTCATAGCACTTTGTGCAGGCAGGGTATAAAACTGTGGCAACTGTTTGCTACATTTATAGCAGTTTGCTACAGTTTAAAAGAAGAAATTGTCAATAAAATATGTTGAATAAGTGATGGGGGCAGGGCAGAGGAACAGGACCTGGATGGCTGGAGCAGGAGGGGTGTGTTGTGCATCTTGCCACCTACCTGGTGTGCTAGTAGAAGGGGGATGTGTAGATGCAGCACTGTAGATTTCAATATGGAAATCACTTTTTTTTGCTCTTTTCTTAAAGTGCTGAGGAAGTGGGGTGGTGTGCTGGTTCATGGCACTGGTTGAACCGGCTATACTTATGCTTAGAAGCAGTGGGATCAGCTAGAGCTGTTAGGTCAAGTTTCAGAATAGTGTATACAAGTACAAAATGACTGTTGAACTTTATACATTCTATCTGCCTTTTTATGGACAGCTGGAACTGCAGGCAGTAGTACACACATCCTCTACAGCAGACAAAACAAGAGGAATAGGTGTAGGATCTGGAAAACCCTTCTGTAACAACTCAGCATTTTCTGAGGGACTTGGAAATCTTAGTGTTCCCCCAGTGAAAATATTGGCACATTCTAGCAATACTCTCAGAGAAAGAGAAACCTCCAAAATGAGAAGCAGACACTAAGTGCTCCTCAGAGTCCAAATCAGAAATCTGAGGGAAAAAATCTCTCTCTGCAACTTCATGTTCAGACTCAGAATACTGATTGTCTTCAGGAAAAAAACAGTATCCCTCATTCCTTTACAATAAACTTCATTGCAAGAAGGATCAATAGCCTGAATTAAACCCTGGGCCAGTCCCAGGAAACTACTCCTACCCAAAGAAATTTGTGTAGTAGTAAATACATGCTTGGTTTTCTGCTTACTTATGACAGAAAAAATGGGGCCAACCATGCTACTAATGGCAGCAGCAGCTTCCCCAGGGATGGGTGCAGCATTCTGACACAAGAGGGATACCTTCCCTGTTCCCTCTCCCAGGACTGACAAGAGTGGCTCTCCCTTGGCCACTGAGAGGACTCTGACAGCCACAAAGGACATGGCTAACCCCTGATCTAAAGTGGCTTTAGGTGCTATACTAGGAGTTCTAGGGTACAAGCCTCAGCAGTCTGAGGTACATCAAATTGGATACAAAACAAATATTCTGTTTAAAGGTATGTTACAAACTTGTGAGTCTGTTAAAACACAACACTCATATAGCTTTAAAATAGCATTCCTGAAGATGAATGTAATAAAATAGCAACACAAATAGGAAGATGAAAGTCCCCCCCCCCAATGGAAACCTATCTGCCCAGCAAAGACATAGCACAAGCCGACTGTCTATCCTTAAAAGGCTCACAGATGCATACTCATCAATGACAGTAAAGTTCTGAAGGGCTTTGCACCCAAACTTGTCTTTTACAGCTTAGCTTCAGCTGCCCGACAGTTGGGTATGTGGAAGCCTTGGAAGCTGGATGGCTGTTAATAGGCTTGGCAGGGTACAACCCATATATAGCTGAGGCTACTGCAGTAGTGATCAATATGATGACCATCATATCCTGTCTCTACAGTTTATGTTTTTGTTTTCCTTGCATTTATTACTTGATGTTAAATGCAAACCTAGACAAAAACAAGTAGCAGCATGCACATTTATCATTTAAGTTTGTATAGTAAACATCACAAAAAAAACATAGTTCTTTCCAAAATCAAGAACAACACACTAGGGAATGGAAAACTATTAGTCTTCAGAATTAACTTTTACATCATGGTTATATACTGTGCATGCAAGCTATAATTCTAGGTCAACTATGAAGAACTGCATCTCATTTTAATGGACATGCAGTTATAAACATTAAAAATACTGGGGAGCTGCTAGTCAAAAAAAGCAGGCACTCCCAAGGTAGCAAAATGGAAGAAAACTTTCTTTTGCAGGACAGGGTGAGCTCCATCTGCAACCCTGACATTGGCAGCAAGCCCACGCACCCCTGACTACAGCACAGTATATAGGTATACATCATTTATTCAAAATACCCACGTCAATGTAGCTAATCTTGACAACAAATGATAAGACTACGCAAATGTCGATACATCAATAAGGATATGTGAGAAATACCCTTGTGGCTTGCAAATAAAAATACTACAAAAAAATCATTAAAAATATTTTTGCTGGGGGCAAAAGTCTCCTCCCATGCCCCCCCCCCCCACTCTGCTAATTACATATACTAACTCTGAGATCACACATTACTGAGAAGAAGGCATTCCCCCACTTCTGGGATTCTGTGATCTCACACACCTGTCAACCACCTGTTCAGTTAACCAAACCATCAGCTAAACAGATGCTGACTAACTTCAGCTGACTATATTAGGAGTTCCCATTTATATATATATATAAAACTATGTGTTTATGCCAGATAGTCAGACCATATGCTAGATTTTCCAAAAATTCAAAGGATTTGTACTGAATTTGCAGTACTGTGGGGATTGGGAAATGTATTACTTTCCCCACTGTAGTGTGATCTTGAAATTGGTATATATAATTTGCAAGGGGGGTGCATTCTCCCACATGGGGGGGCTGCAGGTGGGATCACCCCCCTCTTGCAAAAAAGTAGATTTTGGTTATTTTGTTTTTTTTTCTTCAAATTTTCAGAAAGTCAAACATATGTTCTTGGCCATATATAAAGTTAGAGTTTCCGAAAACTAAATCTGACATAAACCCATACGTGTGTGTGTGTATGGATGTACATATATACATTATATATATATATGTATATGTATACATATATATATATATATATATATATATATATATATATATATATCTATATGTATATGTATACATATATATATATATATATATACACACACACACACACACATACAACTCCCCCACTCCTACCAAATTCAGACTTGCATGCTGCATCATGAATGACAATACTGTACACATCTTAATCTTCTGGGTATAAGACAAGAGATAAGGAGTGGAACTCCTGTTGGATATAGTATAGGTTAATAAAAATCAATTTTCAGATGGATAAAAAAAAACTTTTCTGGGATTCCAGTTGTAGGCTGCAATTAATATTGACTTAGTAGAGGATAACATTTAAGCCTTCAGTCCCCAAACTGCCATCTAAAAAACAGGCGAATGCTTATTTCACATTGTCTGAGAATGTAACCACACTTCATGATCTGGGATTATACGGGCTGTGAAACAGGCAGCATCACAGTTATAGACAGGTTTGTAGACAACCCCTTATTCAATGTGCTGATGTGGATCTCATAACTATTTTCTGAAGCAATCTTAGATGTATGGAAACTGACTGCCTCATACCATAGTGCAAAAAAAAAAAAAAAAAAAAAGGCAGCACTTGGAGATTGCATAGCTGCTCTTACATAGATACGACTAAATTATTTACATTGGAAGAAAGTGTTTTTGATGTGAATGGGCAGCTGTCATAAGCTGAAACTCAGGAGTAGTTGTGGACTTTTTACTAAAGCAGGACATGGGGCTGCTGCAGCAGATAAATGACCAGGAAGACAGGACCCAAACAAATATTTTAAGTAGTTTTGGTGTCAAGGTAGGTGAAGAAGACCGAGATCTTGTCAGCTTTTTGCAAAGTTGGATTCAAAAGGTGTGTGTTGATCTGAATAAAACATGCATAGAAACTGAAAGGGCTAACTAAGTTTTAATTTTTAAACGTCTGGACCCTGAGGCACTTTTGCATGCCATTATTGTGCAATTTTCTCTATACCAGGTTAAAGTACTTAGACATCTGTCTGGAAAAAAAAGAGTATGAAGGTATGTTAACCCAGTCTGACAAATGACCATTCATCTGGGGTAATTCAGGAAAAAACACAGTTCAAAAATGTTCAGTATTTTTCCACAAAACAACAAATATTTCTTTCAGATGAAACACATCAGTGAGGCTTGCTGGAGGACATCTTTATCAAGTGCCAGCAAAAAACACCTCCCATAATGAGAAATTCATTCCATCTCGTGATCAACAAATGGCACATGAAGTCTTCAAGAAACGCTAAGAAAAGTCAGAACCAGGACACAATAACTGTAATAGCAAAGACAGACTGTAGCTTACTTTGCTCACTCTAGACCAGTCATTCCTTAAACTTTGGCTGGAGTATATTTACTGAATAAGTGCACTGCAGATGTTTCAATAATTTTTCAGACTGTTTTATAGAGACGCATGAAGATAGACTTTAGCAATTCTCTGATCACATCAGGGACACTAGCCATAACTGAAAGACATTTGTGCTTGACTAGACTGCATGGCCTCTCATTCATTGTACTTCTTAGAACGTAATCTTGTTTAACATTTGAAGATGCGGGATATTCTAAGATATGCAATTTTAACATGTATGAATACTCGGTTCAAGACAGTCAATAGTTTTATTTTCATTTTACTGGATCTTAGTACAGTGATTATCTATCAAGTTAGTCTTCCCATAAGCTGTTTTCTTAGAGAAAGTCGTTAAACAGACAGATTATAATTAAGCCATACAAGGGAAGGAACAAGATTAAATGGGTGAAAGTAAAGGTGTGCTATGTATTTCCTTTCACATTTACTCACTATTACATGTAATTCTGCAGATCTAATTTTCATGAGCTGCTAGGCAAAGACCTAATTTTGACAATGTAAAGATGAAAGAGCGAGTAAAAGATAATAAACTGGCTTTACAGTAAATGAAGTATGAAGGCGGCTTGCATAGAGCACTTTATCTGAACTATGCTTCAGAATCTGTGTAATTTTTAATGTACACACTAAGCTTATTTAAGAATACTGCCTCAGCCCCTGACATAACCTAATGGGCTAGGTCATTTGAGCACAAAAAGGGAAAGTGGTTAGGCTTAAAATGGCCTGCAACGGCAGCTAGCCTAGTATTTACCTATGAACCTGACATATAACTTATGTGCTTGCTTTATACAAAATATAAGGCATGCACAACAGTAGTAAAATATATATGGGGTTTGCTGTTCTCTTCCCATGTACTCATGGGGATTGCAAAGGACTGACCTTGGATGATGTTTTTTTATAAACTAATTCAGCCTAAGTCAAGCATCACAGCAATGAGTAGACTGCATACTGCCCTCAAACTGTCTCACAGACTGCTTCAGAGTTAAAGTAGTACCCTTCCCTACATTTATGAATATGTGAAGCTCTGGAATATGGATTGGAGCTAATCAAGGATAAAGCCTGCCACAACCTAACACCACAAGCAGAGAAAGCAATGAGGACCCCCCCCCCACCTATTCCTCCTTTTATATTAATGGAATATTAAAAAAAAAAAAAACAAACGAACAACTGAAGAAGCACAAGTGCATGCTGGTTGAAAGAAATGAATGAAATTTTTTTATATATGTCCATGCTTTGCACAAAGAGCTAGCATTTATGTTGTTTAACTTTTGTGTGTTTTCATTATATGGTGTTTATTCTGTATTTATACAGAGTACACATACAAATTTTGTAAATAGTATCTTAGGGAGTCTGTGTTTTTTTAAAAAACTGCAACTTCTGACAGGTATAATTAATTATGTTAATTATATCAATTATTTTTAAGTATTTAAGATGTGGTTTTGTTTGACTTAGTCATTCTGAAGAAGTCATTGTAATTGTGACGAAAGCGCTCAATTAAATTTAATTCATTAATGGAACATTAAATTGGGTTTGGAGTTTGTGTGCTTTGCCATCTTAACATTGACAGTGCACCTGAATGTATGCTGATAAGCTGTTATACCAAACATTTCAATGGAGAGAAATCTCACTTCCCCAAGTAACTGTTCGCTATGACACTTGTGAAAAAAAAATGCAGTGAGGAATCCATTTGGAGATCTGCTTGAAAATTATGTGAATATATTTTTTTAAAAATCTCCAACGGTCAGATACAGCTGATCAGTCTTTTGGTATTCCCTTGCTCTGTTCAGGTGATATCTGAGCTGCCTATGTACAGCCAGGGAATGCAAAATTCTCTCTCCCTTGTTTTGTGAGTTAGGAAAGGGACTAGAAGTTGGACTGTCTGAAAGGTAGTTTAGTATGCAAAGTGGCATGCTCTTGTGGAAAAGCAGAAAAGACAGTCTACACATCAGGGCCTGACGTTACTTGCTGAAGAGGAAGCAGTGTTACCGTTTTTCAACAAAGTTCAGGCTGCAAGGTGATACTACTGCCCCCTTGTGGTGGCCTGAGATGTAGCATCCCCTAGAAGAAAGTTTGACTGATCTAGAAGTGAGGGAAGGGTTACAAGTAATCATGCTGCAAGTGTAAAGAGATAAACTTTGATATATGTAAAGGATAAGCCTGAAGAAAATAATCCAGACAAGAATCATGCACCACCAAGTACATCCCCTTTGTGAGGCTGCAGGTCCCATCTTTGGCACCAGAGGGAGAGGCTTTTCTACTTAGTTTGTACAGTACCAGCTGGTGGTTTTCTGACTGATAATAATGTTAAGTTCATCTTCAGAAAACAGGAGATCAAACGGTAAGAAGGTTACATTTTCCAGGCAACTAGATTGAGGGTGGACAGCTCTGGATATGCTAGCATCTCCTCCCTTTGCATTAACTAGTCCACTTGTTGGGACAGAAAATCAAGTTTCTGTCTGGGAATGCATAAAAAAGTTGCCTTTCCAGCTGAGACACAAGACATTCACTGTCTAAACCAAGTAAGGCTTCAAGGAAAGACAACTTGCTGAGCTGTTAGTTCTAAGGGGATGCAGACAGATCTATTTATGGCAAGACTCATTTCCTGAACAATGACAGAAATACCTGCCTATGTATTAAAGTGTCTTAACCATTGGTCGTGGCATTTCTTTATTTGTGGTTGCCATTTTTACAGTTGTGGAAGCTTAACTTTAGTGGTTGCCATCCAGTATTGTGTAAGTACATTCCCAAGAGTCATGGAATATACAGCAACTATAATATTTAAAAATAAGAAAAACAAATATTTTCTGTTTGCCCTATATAAAATACTAACTGAATACAAAGATGATGTCCAAGAATCACTCTGGGAATTCATAATTCAGAAGAGCAACTATGGACACACAGACCATGTTAAAATGTCAGTTTTAAAGCACTAGCAAAAAAGTCATCATCATCCTTTTGGAAAACATTCACATGGAAAACTATTCACCGTGCATTCTTTATACCAGAAAAGACAGCAAAGATAATATAAATACATGTGCTGGAGATGCAAATCTGGAGGCCAAGGCTGACTGGAATCATATTTTTTATGAAAACACATCTCTTTATGACTTTTAGAAAATATTTCAATCATTCTGTTAAGTCATTTGGACAGGCAGCTTTATTCTCACAAAAATAGTAGTTTTATACAATGTGCCAATTCCTTCTTGTATAAGGAAAGATCTCTGGTATTAAAAAAAAAATTAATTATGAGAAAGTGAAAAAAATCCTCCTCCCACATTTGCTGAAATTGTATGACACAGAGAGATTAATACTATAAAGCAAAGAGCAAACTCAGATACATTTTAAATTCTGGCCAAAACTTTTTTATGTTAACAGATGAATATAAAAGTGATACATCGTAGAAACTTAAAGTAATAAAAGTGAAAAGAGAAATCTTGTCAGATATATATATATATATATATATATATATATATATTTATTGTAGAAGCAATAATGTAATATTAAGAAAAGTCACTGGCTGATTGTTAATCTCAACATTTAAAAACAAATAAAACAAAACATTTTCTTCAGCATCAAAAGAAATACCTGCCTGTGAAATGCCCTAAGATTCTGATGATGCCCTGCATAGCGGGTCTAAGTTTTCTTTTATTGGGATGTAGAAAACTCCTATCAGGCCTTGACTCATACTCATCTCCCAGGTTTTCATGGCCAGCCAGCACAAGTGACTGGTAAGAAGCAGGTCCCTTTACCCTGTATGTTTCATGTAGAGCATGACAATGTGCTGTCTCTTACCTGGCTTATCTACAATTTTTTGCCCTTTTTCCATCGTGGTTCGACTGTAAAGTTGGATACATTACTTAGGGGTCCTTGGTACTTCCCCTATATAAAAAACACACTTTTCTACTGGTTTTGATTTTTTTAACATCTTTATTAAATTATCAATTTCTCTTTATCAGACTGTTTCCATGGGGACATGAGGGCCAGAAACAGAATTGCTATTAAGCATACATTCATTTGCTAGAAAAAACGTCTCATAATACTCAATATTTTTTCATTCAATCGCTTGCTTTCTCTTAAAACTTGTTACTAAACTAATCTAAGGTCCTTAATCCAGTTATTCCCTGATGCAAGAATGGGAAAAAGCACGAGTTTTTCTTTTGTCGTGCTTTTATTTATTTTTTCAACCAGCCTTTTTTTTTCTACATTGCAGTGCGTACGTTTCATAAAACTGAACAAGAGAGAGAGAAGGAAGAAAGGAGAAAAGAACAGCAGCACTTATTTACAATTCCCAATTACACTTAAAAATAACTGAGAAAACTTTACTTTAATGCATGCAAAGAAAGCCATACACCACAAAAATAGTACTATTAAGAAAAAAGTTTACTTAGTTAGCTTTCTCCCCTCTCTTCCCTTTCCCAAAGCATTTTTCTGAACATTAATGACATGAAGTAGGGCATATATTTTAGAGTTCCCCACAAGTCCATCACATTCTGAAAAAGTTCAATATTTCCAGATTTTCTTATTCTGTCATATTTCACAAATATAATTATTGCATTGTAATCCCACATCAAGTTACTGGTTTTATTACTGTTCTTCCCCATCTCCGAAATCCTGTCCCTGCTTCATTTCCAACATACTCTCGATTCTAGTAGTCAACTCTCATGCTCCCTTCCTTCTCTCCAACATTTGCTTTAAAACATTGGAAAAGGTTTCACAGGTACATTCTTTCTCTCTGGTCTTTATTACCAAAAGAACAAGAAGCAGAATGTCCTTCCGTTTCACAGCTCATTTTTTTGTTGGACAAACTTGTGTATTTCCTCCTTAGAATGTACTTCATTAAAAAATGATTTTGTCCCTCCAGGGAAGAATACCTTGACAGCTGGATACAGCAGTTTGAATCTCACACCTGCGCCTCAACAGTCCCTGAATACTGGAATGAAGTTGCTCCTCTTTTGCCTGGTGTACAATGAATAATCATTCTCCACAAACACTCTGCTGTCTCCCACTTTTAGTATTTTGTCCTACCACAGTTTTGTCAGAATAAACTCTTTCTGCTGGTAGGATTGCATCTATACTATTAAAGGTCTAGGCTGCTTTCCCATAGTCGGGTTCGGAGCACACACACACACACAGTGCCCTTTCAATTAACAAAAACTGCTGTGGAATACCAGTCTAGTTGCTTACTTGTGCTTTCATAAAATTAATGCAGTCTGTTCCTTCCAGCTTCTCTGGTACAGCTAAAAATCTCAGGTTTTCCCTACGTGCTCTGTCTTCTAATTCTATTATTTTTTTTTTTAAATATCTGTTCCTGAGCAATCTCATATTCAGCCAGCCTTTTCATAATTTCAACCTCTGATTTTTTGTAGCTTCATCACCTCATCTGAATATATATGTTTAAAGCTTCTTCCATTTTTTCCAGCCTTTTATTGTTTGTGTTGTTATACTCCCTCAGTTATTCATTTTAACCAGTTCTGTGTGTAGTTGTCTTGTATCTTCCTGTAGGTTACTGGAAGTCATGTCTGGAGGTTGCATTGCTTTTTGCTGAACAGCTGCAGAAATTTCCCAGTCAGTGTTTCCTCCTCAATTTTTGTAGCCAATTTTTTCCACTTGCTTTGTATTTCTTTTTTTTCCTGGCATCAAGGCAGTACACTTCCTAGCCAGTTACTGAAATGTACCCATAAGCACAAAAGTCTACTGGCCTTCGCTGTTGAGCTTCTGTAATCACAATGGGAGAGCTACAGTTAAAGCTGTTATTCAATGTGCAGCCATCTTGGAAGTCCTCCTACTGTTTTTGATTGATTTTTTTTTTTTTTTGGAATTTATTTAAAAAAAACACTCAAATTAGTGTGCATTGACAGAATGTATGTAAACTATTATTCTGCAGGTGCATAAGAGAGAGAGATGTTTTAGGGCTTGAATGATGTACTGGACTGTTAACATTTAATTCATATCTCTTTCATGGACCAACCACCTTGTACTTTTACATCCTAAGAGTGGGTTCTCCACACCAACCACCTTGCACTTTTAAACCCTAAGAGTGGGTTTCCACACTTGATACAAAACATCCATTTTTGGGGTCTGATTTTGCAATGCTGGGTGTAAAGCCATACTTCTGTTTTCCTGGAAGTGTGACATCCACTTCAGGAGTCCTTCCTTGAAGCAAGGCAAGGCTGGAATGACAGGTTCCTGGGACTGGCAGTGCTGATCCCAAACATTCTTGAGGTACCCCTGTAGTTTTCTCATATTGATCCATGGCAAAGGTACCATTAGGATGGTGGAAGCTATTTGCATCTGTCTGGGCAGACAGTCTTCTTTAATATGCTGAAACAGAGGTGAGAGAGAACAATTTCTGGTGGAAGAAAACACTTTGGAGAGGCTGGTGCATAATACTGCTCACACTAATATGGTTTTCTAACTGAGACATAGGTTTGACTTTTGGAAATCCAAGGTACTCTAGCTCTTGCAGACAATTTGATGTAAAGGACTTTCTCAGCATCTTCTTTGGACTGGGCTTGAAAGTGGGCAGTTCGATAAGCATGAATAACTATGGATTCTCATTATGTAATGGATTGTCAATGGTTTCAATCACTGATGAAAATTCTTGGTGCAGAAATTAAGCCAAAGGGTGAGGAGTTGAATTGTAATGGGCCACTACATACAGTCCTTCCTTGGGATAAGGAGCAAATTTGAGATTTTACTCCTGAGGAACCATTTCTATAATTACATGTTCTGGTATTTGCTGCAAAATGGGTACTATGAGATGTTCTTGCTAATTTGCGACTCTCGCTCCTTGTAGTCTGGAAAGAAATTTCAGACATTAGTCTTTTACAATAATGCTGACAGTATGGACCTCTCTATTCCTCCAAAACATAGTTTGTTTGCTTCCCAGTTTGGGTGTTTGGGGCCAGGGCAGAAATCTTGATTGTGAAGACAGGGCCTGGGACATTCATAGTTAGTGCTTGGGATAGTTGAAGCTTTGGCTCCTTGCCTCTTCCTGTCTTCCTACCACACTTTGTTTTGGGAGGGTCTGCTTTTGGGTTTTCATCTTTTCTCTACTATAAAAGGATCTGCGCTTATTGGGAAAATTCATCTTGTATTTAGAAAGAGGGGAACAGAACACTTACCTTACAGTGTCCACCATTTTCCCCTTTTCCTCAAGCTTCCTGAAAACATCATAAGCTTGCGGACAAAAGAGGAGGCCTTTATCTAATGGGATACTTGAAAGTATAGCCATATCATCAACTGCAACGGATATTGTACATATTCATGCATGCCTTCTGGGCAAAAACTCAGTAGCAGCTGCTCAGGAAATGTCATCTGCAGTATTACAAGTACATTTACAGCATGTTTACCCAACAAGATGGTAGTCTGCACATGCTGAAATAATGTGCTTGCTCTATAAACCTCCTTTTCAGAGCTACAGCTGTCTAAGATCTGTTGTAAAATATGTCCTATTAATATGTGGGCTTGACAACTGACAGACCTGAAGATTAATCACCAGTTGTCGTTTGCCTTCTTTCCATATCCATCAGAGAACCTGCTTTCCTTATCATTAAAGCATTCTTTTCAGAAAGGAGCTTGACTCCTTTCATAGCTTCCACAGACAAGGTATCCAAAGTCCATCACAGGGTTCTTGTATAAAAAGGAGTGAGGTCGTTGGACCCTATACGATCTGTGCAGTTTGCTCAGGGTTGGAATCTATGAATCAGGTTTCTGGTGGCAACTGGTATCAAAATCACCTAGTAAACAATGCAGTGAAGGCACTGTTGTGGATTTCTTTTTTAGGTTGGGCATAGCCCAGCAGGTCTACAGCTCTCTTCTGTGCCTTTGAGGCCTCAAATGTATGACTATTTACAACAGTCTCTCAATACGGCAAGAGTGTTGCAGTGGATATATAATTTTTATGCTTATTAATGATTTTAATATATTGTTAGCTTAAAAATACTGTAATGGTTTTATATATATTTTGCTACTTAGCTAAGAACAGCAGTTTGACTTTAAGAGTTTATTAGAGCTTAGCAAGCAGATGGTAAATGTTTCTTGTAATCGTGTAGCCTTGGAAGGAAGTTATGTACCTTGTACTTGGCTTGGAACTTCTCTGAGATAAAGCCTGCTGAAAGTAAACACAACCCATGTCAAGACTGAAGCATGAGAAAGTTTTAAGCTGTCCTCCCATATATATTCATAGACTAACAAGGGTAATGACCCAAGGGTTCTTTCTAAGCTTAGCAAAGTCTTCCTGAAAGATTAATGATGTCCTGCATCCAAATAGGACATTGAGGGCCAGGCATTTATAAGCTACCTCTGTCCATAAGGGACGTGGGTGCCAGGCCCAGTGTAAATTTCCTAATCCCTACCCATTTGTCTAGGTTGTGCTTAAACTGGGTAATACATGAACTCTGCTTCACATGGATCGGAAGTCTGTCTCATAGGAGGGACAGTCTCTGGGACACACATCTGTCTCTCCAGCATGTTCCATGTCAGACAAAATTCAGGTCCCTACACTTTGTATTTCTGGTACTCTGACTTACAAATATGTAGGAAATTCATAAATGTGGGGTTTATGGATGCTTTGTAAGCCAGGCATATATCACCCTGCAACATAGATGGAGTAGAGGGAAAGAATGTTAAGGTGCTCTGCATAAGGCAGGTTTGTTACACCTTGTATTATTTTTGTACGGAATCTTTGAGGCTACGCTAGTTGCTGCCCTCTCTCTCCACCCTCATCCAGCCCTATACTCCCAACCGTGCCCTCTGTAGCTCCCAACAGCATCTTCTGCAAGTCTATGCACCCAACAAAAACATTGGCAAACTCCTCTACAGCTACTCAGTGGCAAATGCTTGGATAAATTACCACCAAGTGTTAGACAGATCTCTAACCTAAACTCTTTCAAAACAACACAAAAGGAAACTCTACATATACCATGGACATGCTTATGCCATGACCCAACTTAATCCATCTCCCCTCCTATAATACTATTGCAGCAACCTTTTCTCCCACCCCTCTCTCTGCCTCTGTTTCTAATAAAGTCTACTAATAGTCAGTAGTTCCTACAGCTTCCACAGCTGTAGTCTTGGAAATTGTCTCTTGCCCTGGGCTTATCTCCCGTTTATATAGTTGTTACTTTCTGTTCTACAAACTTATCTGTATTTTCTGCATTCTGCTTACTATTGTATGAAACTTTGTACTACATTATGTTCTCAATGTAATGACCATTTTCTAATATGTTTTTCAACATACATCTCATACATATTGTAATTATTATAATTTTACTTATAACTCTGTCACGTGATTACTTCTGTTACTTGTATTTTTTGGAGCATTTCTCCTCGGGCCTCTGCTTATAAAGAGCTGCTGCTCATTTGGACTAACCCGGTCAACAAATGTCAAATATAATAATAATAATGATATGACTGGTCACGTACATACCAAAGGGAGCAAGGTACTCTATGATTAGTCTGACAAGGATGGAGTACAGTGGGATAATGACCTCTCAGGACCTAGATGCCATGCCCTTACTTATAAGTTTCACAACATAAAAGGATTTTCTCACCACTGTGGCTACATGGTGGTCGAAGGTAAGGCTACTGTCTACAAGCGTACCCAGATCCCTGACTAGGTGTACTATCAACATGGTAATTAGCCGGGATGTCTGATTTGGCAAAGGGTACAATTATGCATTTCTTAGCATTGTGTTTAAGACCATGGCTTTGGCACCATTTATTAGTCAGAGATAAACCTTCCTGAAGAATGTTAGTGCCTGCAGGGCAGTAGATGATAACCCCTAGCTTGAAATCATCTGCAAGCTTAGTCAGCCATAAACCTTAAGTATCTGCTTCCATTTCAAAGAAATGGATGCCAAAAAGAAGCGGGCCCAATCCGGAGTCCTGTGGGACTCCACTAGTGACTGGCCTGTTGGAAGGGGACCTCACCTATTCTGACCTCCCGAGTCCTATCAGTGAGCCAGCTGGCTATCTAGTGGGTGATAAAGGGTTTATACCTAAATTAATGAGCTTGTCTATAATGTCTGCGTGGGGAACTGCATAAAAAGCCTTGACCAGGTCGAGGTAAACTGTGTGCACAGTCTTACCTTCATTCAATGCTTTGGTGATCCTCTCAAAAAATCCACCAGATTTAATAGGTGTGACCTTCCTTTAACAAAGCTGAACTGTGATGGAGCCAGCATTTGTAGGTTATCCATGTCCTCATTTATCATGTCCACCACTCGTTCCATGGCCTTACATATGAAGCTGGTAAGACTTTTGGCCTGTAGTTACCCATATCAGTAGTTGCACCTCTTTTGCAGAGGAATGACTGTATCCATCTTCCATTCCTTGGGCACAAAATCTGACTGAAGGCTCTAGTTGAAAATTCATTCAAGTGAACCAGAGAGGTCATGCTTCATGCTATTTATTAAATATCCTGGGATGTTATCAAGGCCCACGTATGCAGTGTTTTTGGCCTTGGAAAGTGCATTAATGACCTGTTCTCTAGTAAAGTTTGGGAGGATTATGTTACATGGTATCTATTTGGACTGTCAGGGGGTGAGTGGGGGGAGAAATTTGAGCTGAACCAGTCAGCCACAAGGTCGGCAATGACCAGTGTGGGCGATGCCATTTACAATAATTCTGCGCATTGTTGTGCATTTCCTTTGAGGTTACATACATAGCTGTAGAACGTTTTGTGGTTGTCCTTTGCCTGAGAAGATATTTTTTTCTTCAAATTTAGCCTTTGAAATATTAATTAACCCTCTTAGCTGCCTGTTTAGATTGGTTAGGGGGCTTTTAGTATGTGTGGTTTTGTTCCTCCTATGCTTGGCCAAGATTTTCTTTTCTTGTATAACCGGTCGATAGTGTGGTTCCACCAGGGTGGCTTTTCTTTTGAGTTTGTCTTATTCTTAATATGAGTGGGCACAGCTCGGTCTATACAGCTATCAATACGGCTGTACAGAGTTTCTGTAAACAGCTCAGTGTATTCTATGGTGTTTATTGGGTTTAGATGTGCTTGGAATTTAGCTAAGGTGTTACTTGGTAAAGAGACGCTAGCCTTGGAATAATTCCTAAAGGTTTTTGGTTTTGCTGGATCCCTGAATTTAATTTTTATTTCAAGTAATACTGCCTTATGGTCAGATCTGATAAGCAAATATATTACATTGGGTGAAGAGCACTGCCGTCCCCTCACCCCCATATACACTTTGGTAGGACAATAGACCAACTGCTCCAGGATGTTGGGCTTGTGCAGCAGAAGGGGTGTAGGATTCCCAATCTATAGAGGGGTAGTTGAGATCCCCCATGAATATCATATAGGGTTGAACAGTTAGGGACTCTAGTACATTGAGACAGGTAGTATGGGTTTCCTCGGACATGAAGGGGGACCTATATGTTGCAAGGATATGGTACAGCACATTGTTTATGGTGAATTGCACATGTATGAGTTCCAGTGGACCATACACTAACAAGTTTGGATGCGAGATTAGTCTTAATATAGACAACTCCACCTTAATTCCCTCCTGTGCAGTTGCTGGTCTAAAGATGTGAAAGGCATTATAACCTTGCACAGCGACTTTAAACCATGTCTCCATTACTACACAGATGTCTACATTCTCCAAAAAGAAGCAGGCTTGCAGGGAATGGAGTTCCTTGTTAAGACTTCTAGCACTGAGCAATACCACCTTCAGATATTCCTTCATAGGTTCAGTTAAGTTGGTAGGTTAATCAGTTTGGCATTGTCTAAAAAAAGGCACTATGGGGGTTGTAATGGTCTTTGCCAATATCCGAAAGCTTAAAGGGGATAAGTGCAGACCATCCCTGACAAAGCAAAGTGGCCCGTCAACCATGTCCTCCCAGACTGTCAAATATTGTACCACCCCCCTCACCCAAGATTAACACCAGAAGCTATGCCAGTTGTTAAAATCAATCATTTTCTCTTGGTAATGCAGCATCATCCTTGGAGAAGGTAGTATGCTGCTCACTGCTATGCTCATACCTGCTTGTCTTGCTTTACACAGTCAAGGGAGGTACATCACAGGTCATTAACACCCACATGGATTATGACAGAGTCATACTGCTACCTATGGTTCAATGACCCAAGTTGCCTACGTGACTTGACGGATCCTACACCCAGAAAGGCAGCTAACCTTGACTCTCTCCTTACCCAGTCTAGTGAGGATGACACTGGTGTGCCTCACTGCAGAATCACCAATAACCAAAAAATTTGTCTGTGTGCTAATTTGCCTTAATGGCTTAGTAGTGGAGGCACTGGATACAGTGCTATTATGTGTAGCTATGGGTGGTGTTTTAATAGCATATTTATGTGATGCCTGAGGACCCTTTCTAGAACTGTACTGTGCAGGAGGTCTTAGTGTTTTAGGAAGGTTACCTGTAAGTGCCTTAGCATATGTAGTTTTATGTGTAGGGTATTTAACCTGTGCAGTAGGCATGGTGCAAGCGTCACTGACAACCTCTACAGGATTAGTTTTGGTTGCATAAGAGAGTTTTGCCTCTAGCGTTAAAGTGTATTTACACCTCTTGCATACACTATCTGTTTTGTTGAGAATAAGTGGGCTATTAGTGTACATGAGGCAATTGCTACAATGCCTTAGAATATACATTTCAACCAAACAGGCCAGATACAGAGTAGGGAAATCCATATCCATGGCCACTAATCTATTAGGGAGGAGTGAGGAAAATTTAGATATTGAACAATAAGACAAGCAACTTGATGAGGAACACTCATCTATGAGCAAACTAGATGCTCTAGTAGCTAAATAAAAATCTGTCTAGACAGTAATGCCACAAGAGTGCAGACCACAGACCAGAATGAAGGCACTCCGAATAACAGGCACAATAAGCCCTCCCTGGCAATTCCCAGCTCAGAGGGGTGGAGGCTGCCCTCTCCTCCCACAAGAATTTAGACCACAAACCTTCCTAACGTAAAACAACTGGTTTGGAACCAAAGTGTTTAAACCAGAACTAAGACACTTTCAGAATAACAGACACAATAAGCCTTTAACCAGTAATTCCCAGCTTTAAAGGGTGTATGCTATCCTCTCCTGCCACAAGTATTTAGACCACAAACCTTCCTAATGTAAAATAACTGGTTCAGAGCCCAAGTGCGTAAATCACAACTAAAACACTTTTAAAACAACAGACACAATAAGCCTTCAACCATCAGTTCCCACATTAGAAGGATGAAGATACCTCTCCTGCCACAAGAGTGACGACTGCAAACCTTCCTTATGTAAGACAACTAGAGTGAAGCCCAAGTGCTAAAATCAAAACTAAGAGATTAAAACAGTTACAATTTAATGAGGCTACTAACAAGCAGTAATAAATGCATCAGAATAAATACAGCTGAAAACTAAAAGCAAAATAAAGTAATAAAGTAGAAAGAAGCACATATGCAGCTGAATAAAGTGCAAGCGGGAATGGAAGAAACAGAAGATAATTTAAGTTTAAGAGACTAAAGGGGTAGTTCTTCCCATATGACCTCTCTATTACTCAGTAGAATGAGATGATGAGATGGGACTGGGAGGAGTGTTCAAAATCAGATTAATAGTAGGGGAGGGCAACTCAAAAGCCACCAAGTTTAACAGTACAACAACAACTGGGCAAGTGGGTGGGAAAATCAAATGCAGACAGAGATCAGCAATAGTTAGGCAGAGAACAGCAAGCAAGTCAAACAAGCACTCCTGCTAAATAAAGATGCCTCCAAATATTTCTAGTTAGATGAGGAATGCTATTTCTCAGCTCCTTCCACTAATTAGCTACATGTTATTCACTGCCTCCAAAGCAATTATTTCTGACTTTTATAACTGACCCCAGACAAGACCTCTTAAAACGCCAAAAGAACAAAAAAAAAAAAACTAAAAGAAAATAAACGCAATATAAGAAAAAGATAAAAAATACAAGTAATCAAACTTTAAATGAAAAACTTCAAGTCATACCATCTGTTTACTCCTTTCAGCCATGGAAATGTGCTTGTATTTTATCACAAGTTGGGAAAGCTTTGAACTTTGTATGCTGCTCCTATTTTTTTTGTAAATTTTAAGATATAAAAAGACATATCTGTGCATATAGTTAAATCTATTTTGAGATATTCCAGTATCATGATGCTTTTTAATAAATGTTTTTTGCATCCAGAATCTCTGACAGTCTGTGTTTTGAACAGAATAGCTGCACGATATTATCTGCTAGCAAAGTATTCCTTTTCAGATGGTGCCATGCCTGGTGCCATTTTAACAGAGGTTTATTAGTTTTGCTTTACTTCACTGGAGATTGTGGCAGTAATTTCTTCCAAAAAAATACACAGCATCCTTTTTCAGTAAGTGCTTTAAACTTCTTTTGTCTTTGAGTTCTTGTGAGTTTCAGTGATATCAGTGCAGCTTTGGATTGTATACACATTATTTACTGAACTGGTGAATGCATTCTATGTTTAGGTTTATGTTCATAATTGTGAGGTTTTTCTTGCATCATATGCTACATGCATTAATTGGGAGGGGCCCAGTATTTAGACTGAATTAGGTTTCAGTCATAAATACATAGCAGGGAGGGCTCTGCAAGTACTGTATGCGCATATCTGACGGCTTGTATGAATCTGTATGCATGATTGAGTGTGTTCTGTGGTGGTATGAAAAAAAGAAGAAGAGAAAAAGGGGGGGGGTTAAATAACACAGTGTACTACATTCTATATTATGGGTAAGTCAGGTAGTAAAGATTATTGAACCATCTTGTTGGTTCTACAGTCCATTATTTACATTGCACATATGGGCCAAAATATTGTCAGTACATAGCATACTGGCACAAACTAACTACACCAAACTTAGATTTATGCTTTCCTGACATTGGCAGGTCAAATAAAATTAACATACTACATCTATGAATTAAGTCAGAACAAGAGGGAAATCAAATAAAAACTAAATCAGTGGAATTAACTATAAATGATTTGTATATTAAAACTTTTAAATAACACACAGAATACACTGTAAAGTTGTTAAAAGATGCAAATAAACTGTGCAACAAGTGAAAGAACCTAAGAATACAGTTAAAGCATGTAATACCATATCAACTGCCCCTTTTTATTCATCCATTTCAAATGACCATGCTGCAGTGGGGGGTCTTTGGAGAAAGATGATCAGCTTCCCTTCTTCCCACATCACAGAAATGACCAGGTTTCCCCACTCATCACAAGATAGAAGTCAGTGCATTACCCCTTGGAAAAGTATATCTATATATGTCACTCCTTCTGCAACTGCACACTCAAAATCAGCATCACCTCAACTGGCACCTTCTACTATTGTCCACTCCACTACTTTATCCTCTCAGTTACAGAGGTAGAATAGTCAGATAAAAAGGTGCATTTTTCTTATCAAAGGACAAAACAAGATGAAAAGCAAGAGCAGATGGATACATTCTCTATATCACCTCAGAGGAGTACCACATCCAGATGGTACTATGGCATTAGTTCACAGACCTTGGATATTTGCTGATCTACATTTTACAGTTAAAACTTTTCTTAAAATTAGACAAGACCCACAAAGGTTTGGAGCTTCCAATATGACTGCACATTGAGTAACATCTTAATTCTATATCTCCCAGTGTGAAAACATAAATGCAGAAGAGAAAGCCAGTGGACTTGTATTTCTGGTTGAATTTCAGTAACTGGCTAGTAAGTAGTGCATGGAGTGGATGCTAGGAAAAAGACATACAGAGGACCTGAAAGAAAACTCGGCTACAAAAGGTGAAAAAAACAATGACTGAAAAGAGTACTGCAGCTGTTCAGCAAAAAGCAGTGCAATCTCCAGGTAAGACTTCCAGTAACCTAAAGGAAAATAAGTCAACTGCACACAGACCTAATTAAAATAAATGAAACACTGATGGAGTATATTAACTCAAGTAACAAAAGGCTGGAAAAAATGAAAGAAGCTTTAGACAAATATTCACATGAGGTGCTACAACTGTAAAAATCAGAGGTCGAAATGAAGAAAATGCTGGCTGAATATGAGACTGCTCAGGAAGAGATGTTTAAAAAATAAGAGTTAGAGGACAGAGCACATAGGGAAAACCTGAGATTTTAGCTATACCAGAGAAGCTGGAAGGAACAGATTGCATTAATTTTATGAAAGCACAAATAAGCAACTGGACTGGTATTCCACAGGACGACATATTAATCGAAAGGGCACATCATGTGTATGCTCCAAACTTGGTCATGAGACAGCAACCTAGACCTTTAATAGTAAAGATGCAATACAACCAGCAGGAGGAGCTGATTCTGACAAAACTGTGGCAGAAGGACAAAGTACATAAAGTGGGAGGCAGCAGACTGTTTCTGGAGAATGATTACTCACTGTAAACCAGTAGTATAGGAGTACATTTATTCCACTACTCAGGGAATGTCAAGAAGCAGGCATGAGATTCAAATTGCTGTACCCAGCTATCTTCAAAATATTCTTTCCTGGAGGGTCAAAATCATTTTTTGATGCAGTACATGCTAAGTAGACAATAAAAAAGTCCGTCAAACAAAAAAGTGAGTTGTGAAACAGAATAAGATTATGCTTGTTCTTATGCTAATAAAGACCACAGAGAACATTTGCCAGTGAAACCTTTTCTAATGTTTCAATGGAAAATGCTTGAGAGAAGGAAAAAAGCACAAAAGTTCACTAGGACAATCTAGAGTATGTTAGAAATGAAGCAGACAGAGGATATGGGAGATGGAGATGAACATGAATAAAACCAGGAACTTGGACACTGACAAATGTGGGATTACAAAGTAATAAGTGTATTTGTGAAGCATGAGAGAACAACAAAATCCTGAAATACTGGACTTTTTTGCCTATGTTAAACTTGTAGGGGACTCTAAAGCATATAGGTTCATAGGTTCATACTAGGCTATCTGCCCTAGGGCATTTATAACCCTAGCCAGAGTGTGTTTGGCTTTTGCCACCCATTTTAAATTAATTTTGCTATGCCCTTTTTCGAGGTTAGTATACTGTGCCTCTGTCTAACAGTGACACAGAAGTGATACCTGGGGTAAACCTACGATCTCCCATCCACTCATCAAGATTCCTCTTGAAGAGAGTCAATGAGGGACTCTGCCTAACCTGGACTGGGATTTTATTCCAGAGTGAAGGGAGCCTCTGGGTTATGAATCTGTCCCTCCAGCATGTCCTATTTATTTCAGTGCTGAGGTTCAAGTCTCTTGAGCGCATAGCTCGATGGGATTTGGATTTTCTGAGGTGCAGCATGTCCATTAATTCGGTTGGACATGGCTTTATACGTCAGGCACAGATTGCCTCTGAGCAGGCGGTATGCCACTGAGTAGAGCTGGAGTTTCTTTAACCGGGCAGCATATGGCATCTGGTTGAGCCCTTTGATCCTCTTGGTGAGGTACTTTTGGGGTCTTTCCAGTTGCTGCAGGTGTCTGGTAAGGTACATCCCAAAAGGGGCATTGTACTCAATTATGGGCCTAATGAGGGATGAGTAAAGAGGCACGATGACCTCCCCTGATCTAGATGTGAATCCCTTCATGATTAGGTGGGCTATATAAAATGTTTTTCTAACCACTTTGGCCACGTGGTTGTCAAATGAGAGATTGCTATCAACTTGGGTCCCCAGGTCCCTAATTACGTCTTCTGTACTTAATGGATTACCACCTATGTGGTAATTTGTGGGCACTTTGTTTTTGCCAAAGGGGATGACTATAAACTTATGGTCTACTTCATGTCATTAATGTTTAGAAAACTACTTAAGACAAAGGAAGAGGAGAGAGAAAGTTAAATGTAAGCAGAACAATTTTTTTCTTAATAGCAATATTTTTGTAGTGCATGATTTCTTTGCATGCTAGAAAGTAAAGTTTTCTAGTATTTTTAAGTGCAATGGGAAATACTAATGTAAACCGGTGCTGTTTTTTTCCCTCCCCTCTCTTTTTCTCCTTGCTCAGTTTTAAAAATGTAGGCACTACAATGTTAAAAAAGAAGAAAAGTCTGGTAAAAAGAGCATGACAAAAGAAAAATGCATGCATTTTTTTTTCTCATTCTTGCATAGGGGAATGACTGGATTAAAGCCCTTATAGCTTGATCTAGTAACATGTTTTACGAGAAAGCAAGTAAATGAAAAAGAACATTGAATATTATAAAGTTTTTTTCTAGCAAATAAATGTATGTTTAGTAATATCTGGTCCTCATGTCTCCATGGAGACAATCTGATAAAGAGAAATGGCTAGGAGATAATGTTCTCTGAAAGCATTCAAGTGTTTTCCCATCTGGGAGAGCTATAAAGATAAGACAAAAACAAACACCACTTAGTAGAAGCACAGGCTGTAATATGAGTCTTAGCATGCATAAGCTTTCCTTTAAGGGTAACTCAAGTCTGTGTGTGTCTGTCAGTTTGGGACACTTGTTCCTATTAGGAGGGTAAAACGTCAATATTTAAAGATGTACATAGCTTTGTGTGTTAGTATTTAAGGTAACAGGTTTTATAGGGGTATTGGGGTGTGTTTATTCATTTTTCTTTTTTGTTTGTGGTCTTTCAATATAACAAAAGGCTTTGCAAGATATGACATAAGCTCAAATGGATATGACAAGTAACAACTGTATAAAAGATCAACTTGCCACACAATGTATGCATGTAACACAAAAGCTGGAACTAGATGCAACAAAAAGCTGTTACACATAAAAGGTGAGAATAACCTTTTAACACAATTATGCTTTCGGTAATACCTTTAAATGACAATGGTCTCACAGACGAATAGAAAAAAAGAAAAAGTAGTGAACGATATTAGAAAATGTACGGTGTAAATAGATGTGCTACAGGAGACACACTTAGAAAGAAATGAACATGAGAATTTGATAATGACAGGTTTTGAGGATGGTTATTCAAGCCTAATACCTGGGAAAAATGAAAAGAGGAGTACTTATATTAAATGCAAGACTATCTCCAATTGAGATGGAAGAGGATAAAAAGATAATGGTAGACTTGTAGCACTGTGGGGCTACTGGCAAGGGAGGACTATTACACTGGCATTATTTATATTCCACCTAAAACTGATATAATGGAGCTTAAAAGAAAATTCTGGGAGAAATAATCAGCTTTCAGCAAGGAATATTACTTGTAGATGGGGAATGGGATTTGATTTGTAGTAGTGAAGATGTGTCTGGGGTGCCCAGAAGGGAAAATACAAGAAAGGAGGGTAGATTTTTGAAGAAATTTATGAAAATATTTGGCATGGAAGATGTGAATTTAGTACTAGGAGTTCAGAGAGAATTAACATATTATTCCCCAAGATACAAAAACTGGGCTATGCTAAACAGAATTTACATTTCAATGGAACAAATACATTTAATTGAAAGTCTTGATACTCTCCCAACAACCATTTCAGATCATGCGCCAATAACTTAAAAAAAAAAAAAAAACACAGGGTAATGAAACAAAAATGCGAAGCTGGCACTTCCTCACCTACCTGTTGAAAACAGAGGAACGCAAGAAATGTGTAGTGGAAATTATTCAGGAGCTATTAGGATCATAGGAAGTTACTAGGTTATTGGCTCGGAGGCCCTTACAGGTCTAGCCAAGAATTTAGCCCATGTTCCAACAAGTCGGCACCCTATGGCACTGACCAACAGGGGCACAGGTAGAATCCCAGTGGTGTATTTTCTGTTCCCCATCCAATTATCCAGGTTGCACTTAAAAAGGTTTAATGAGGTACTCTGCTGTACGTGGAGATGGAGTGTCTGGGACACAATCTGCCCCACCAACAAGACCTATTGATATCACAGACCAGGTTGAGGTTGCAAGTGCGGGTTACTCAAATGGAGCTTGACTTGCTGATATGTAGCAGTCCCACCAGGGTGGGGTCAGAGATTGCTTTGTATGCCAGACAGAGGTCACCTCTAAGGAGTCTGTAGGAGACCAAGTAGAGGGACAGGGCTTTTAGCCTATCTGTGTAGGGTAGATGTCGGATGCCCTGGATTCTCCGGGTGAGGAACCTCTGTGGTCTCTCCAGCTGCTTCATGTGCTTTGTGAGGCACATGCAGAAAGGGGCATTGTACTTAATGGGTCTTATAAGGGAAGAATACAGGAGTTTTATGACCACCTTGTCCCTGGATGAGATACCCTTACTAATGAGGTTTGCCATGTAGAAAGCTTTCCATACAATGGAGGCAACATGGTGGTCAAGTCAGTTTGCAATCAACCTGGGTGCCCAAGTCCCTCACGACTGATTGCATGCTTAGTACCTTATTATCAATGTGATAATTTGTGAGGATGTCACTCTCCCCAAAAGGGATGATGATGCAATTTTTGGCATTCAGTTTGAGGTCAAGTTTCTGGCACCAGTCATTTGTTTGGGTGAGATCCTCTTGGATCACTAGGGAAAGTGATGACAGCACCCAGCTTGCAGTCATCTGCAAACTTGGTCAGCCATAGCCCACTAGATTTGGCCTGCACCTCTGAGAAGTATATCTCAAACAGCAAAGGCCCCAAGACCGATCCGTGGGGTACACTGCTTGTTACAGGTCTACTACTTCAGGTGGCTTCCCTACTTTGACTAGGTGGGTTCTATAAGTGACCCAGTTTGTTATCCATCTGGTAACATATGGATTGATGCCTAGTTGAGAGTGTTTATCTATTATACCTGAGTGGGGAATAGTATTGAAAGCTTTGGCCAGGTCAAGGTAGGCGGTGTGCACTGTTTTCTCCTCATCTATGGCCTTGGTGACTGTCTCAAAGTCGTCAACCAAATTTAACAGGCATGACCTCCCCTTGACAAAACCGAATGTGGGATCAAGTGTCTGGAGGTTGCCAATGTCCTTGTTAATGAGGTCCATGATAATCTGGTCCATGGCCTTGCAGATCAGGCTAGTTAGGCTTACGGCTCTATAATTTCCTGGATCGGTGGATGCTCCACGTTTTTGCAAAGGGGTGACAGTAGCTGTCCTCCACTCGGCTGGGACAAAACCATTACTCAGGGTTTGGTTGAATAGGGTGCCTAATGGTGCTGCAAGTTCCTGCCTGAGTTCATGTAGGATGCAGCTTTGGGATGTTATTGGGTCCCATGGAGGCTGTATTTATTGCCTTTGAGAGGGCAGTGATGACTTGCTCCCTAGACATATGGGGAGGGGCAGGTACTGGGGATGACCTGTTTTACTAATGGAGGGGGGGGGGCAGAGGAGTGAAGTTTTCACTGAACCTGTCTGCCAGCAACTTGGCTATATCTACAGCATTTGTATATGTAGTGTCCTTGACCACCAGTTCTGACCAGATCTGGTTGTTTCCCTTAAGATTGTAGACATATGTAAAGAAGGCCTTATGACTGTCTTTAGTAGATTTGGCCAGTTTGGACTCGAAGTTTGCTTTGGAGGATTTCACTAGTGCTCTTATTTGCTTGTTCAGGCTAGGGAGAGATTGCTTCCAATTAGGCATCTGCTCCTTCTTGGTCCCGGACAGCAATTTTTTCCTTTTATTAGAGTTTATTTATTGTAGATGTCCACCAGACAGATTTACTCTTCCTTGAGGAGGATAATTTTGTCCTGTCTGGTATCCCTGATTCCATGCAACAACATAAATGCTCATATAGTACTTTGGTGTAGGTTTGGACATACATGCCAGTTATTATGGAGGGGGGAGGGGGCTGTGAAGCTGTTTATACCTTCCCTCAGGAGGTTGTAATTAGATTTGGAGAAGTTTTTTTATTTGATCCTAGCTGGGGGTGGGGGTGGGGATGGTGACATCGAAAGTGACTGCTTTGTGGTCGGATCTTACCAGAGATGATGACACTGTAGCGATGCTGCAGTGGTTATTCATGTTGGTTAATATCAACTCCAACATATTTTCACCCTCTTGTGGGGGTGTCAACCAAATGGTCCAAGGCATTTGCATTGACTAAATCAATGAATCTCTGGGCATGTGTGTTTTGGCATGAGTATTTCTTCCAATCTATGGTTGGATAGTTAAAGTCACCCAGGATCAGGGTAAAGGGTTGAATCTTGATAGATTCAAAGAGGTCCAGATAGGTGGAGTGGGCATCTTGAGTCAGGGTTGGTGGCCTACAGCTAGCTATGACTTGAATAGGGGTCTTTGTCAATTGTTAACTGCACCTGGAGTGTTCCCTGTGCATCAAACTGTCTAATCAGCCTGGAGGTGTGTATGACTTGCATATTTTGCAACTCCACCTCCTTTTGTTTTGCTGCCCACGATTCGGGGTCTGAAAGAATGATAGGTTTCTGTGAGTGCACAAATGTCAGCTTCTTCCAGGGTTAAGAATGCTTGCAATGAGTGCAGTTTCATGTTTAGACTCCTAGCGTTCAGCAGCATGACCTTTAATTTACGTTTTGATGAAATATTTATGTTGGTAGTTTTGACCTCATGACGTTGCCTAAAAAAGGCACTATAGGGGAGGCAAGAGCCTTTGCCAGGAGCCTGAAGCCCAAGAGAGACAGATGCAGACCACCTCTGCCAAAGCATCATGGTTCGTCAATCATGTCATCCCAGGCTGTCAGGTATTGGATCCCCTTGGAATGACACCAGAAACTAAGCCAATTGTTAAAGTCAATCATTTTCTGTTGGTATTGAGGCATCATTCTGGGTAACAGTAGAATGCTACTTAAGGCTAGGAACATACCTGCCTGGGACACACACTTAGCAAGCTCGATCATGTCTCTCTTCATATAGTCCAGGGAGGCACGTCTGAAGTCATTCATTCCAACATGGATTATGACAAAGAGTCATAACAGTACCTGTTGAGAGACTTGAGTGCATTGGTGATATGGTGGATTCTGACACCCGGCAAACAACTAACCGCGACTTTCTCCTTATTCAGCCTGGTGAGGGCACATCTATGTGTCTCACAATGGAGTCTCCTATGACTAATATGTTGGGTTTATGTTTAGACCTTAGTGGCTGAGAGACACAGGTGCGCGGACTATGTGTGGTGTGGTGGGCAGTGGAGTTCGCATGCGTTTATGCTTTGGAGGTCTCTCTTATTTGGGTAGGCTTTTGTTGAGGACCTCCACATATGTGGGGGTGTGTTGTGTCGGTGTGGGTGGTGGTTGAGGTGTGGTGTTCATGTTGTCACCCTTCTCAGTGCCAGATATACTGGTTTGTGGGGGAGAGAGCAATGACACTAGGTGCTTGATGTAATTGCATCAATCACAAATTGTGTTCCTAGGTGGTAGTAAGTAGAGGGCTGGCTACACTGTCTCAGGATGCCCATATCAACCAGACTGGAAGGAAAAAATGTAGGACATTGTCCATCCATATTTGTCAGAAACTGAAATAGCTAAGAGGGTAAAGGGAGAAAGATCTAAGAGTAGTACTACTAGATGATAACATTAAGTGCTACTAAGGAAAAATATGTAGCTGGAATACCTCAAAAAGGGTTAAAAACCATGCAGCTGAAGCTTTGGATGCAGCAGACCTGTATCTAGACTATACTACTCAATTTTAAGGTTAAAAACACATTAAAAAAAAACTCAAAATGAAGAACAGATTAATCAGTTATAGTCAAAAGAACAGAACTTGCAGTATGAAAAAAATAGTTAAATAGCAACGAAATGCAGTTAAACAGTAATCAGTAGATCGCAATGAAATATAGTTAATCAGATTGCTTTAAAACAGTAGCACACAATCATTAATGGTAACAGCATAAATAAAGCAACAATTCAACAGAATACTGTCATCAATTTAATAAAAGCTACCAATAAGCAGTAATAAATATGGCAAACTAAATGCAGTTGAACTCCTAAGCACAAGCACCAAAATGAAGTAGGAAGAGGTACAGTTTTTTTTTTTTTTTTTTTTAAAGTAAAAAGTGAGGAGACAGAAGATATTAGAGAAGATAGAAATTTCTTCTGAAAATATAGCTAGAAACTGGGATAAAATTAAAGTGGAGTCTTAAAATACGGTGGAAATAAAAGAAAGGGAGCTATGGTTAAGAAGTAACAAGAATTATTTATTGGGACTGACAAATGTTGAAGTATTGCAGAACAGGAGGATGCTCAGAACAAGATGAGGATCAACTGCAGAATGCTAAGCAGAGAATAAGGGATTATCTCAATAATATACATATGTTTAGAAAGATCGTTGTTAAACAACTGAACTACAGCACAAAAACTTTTAGCATAACAAGTCTGGCAACAGAAAGTAGAAAGGGCTGTCGCCAAGCTTAGGCAGCCTCTAACAAGGAAGGTAACAAGATCCTGTAGCGGTACTAAAAATATTTTGGAAATTCTATGAAAGTCTATATAAAGCTGAGAAATTTGGAAATCAAGAAAAGATACAAATGGAAATATTTATGGAAGAATTAAATAAGCCACTGTTAGAGGTAGATAAGGTGGAATTACTAACAGTTAGGATACGAGGAGATGATATAAAAATTGTGATGTATAACCAATCTACAGGAAAGTCCACAGGAATAGATGGTATTCCTGTGAAACTCTAAAGTTAGGAGGGAAAAACTGATAAAGATCTGGAAGGTTTTGTTTAACAGTATTTTAAGAGGAGAAGTACCAACATCCTGGAAGAAAGCAGTGGTAGTTATATTATCTAAAGGGGGTAAAGATCCATCACATCCAGCTTCATGTGGGCCCATTTCAATACTAAAACCATGACTATAAAGTGTTTATGTCTATAATGGCTAAAGGAATGGTAAAAATAATGCCAACATTGACAGATATGGATCAATGTGGTTTTGGTGGAGGGGAGGCAAACATGTGACATTAACATAACACTGATGATCCAAAGGGAAGCAGAATGTAAGAAAATACCATTATTGTTGGTGGGTGTTGAAGAGAAATCATTTGGCAGAATAAGCTGGGACTTTATGAGCACAGCAATAGAAGCATTTGCATTTCCTGAAAAAATAGGTGGTTGATCAGGAGGATATACGAGGGATCGGAGGTGAAAATTTAAGTGGTTGGGGTCCCCTCTGATAATTTCTGCTTGAGCAGAGGAAACAGGCAGGGGTGTCCTCTTTCCCCTTTGTCATTTGCATTATGTTTAGAACCACTGGCAATGAAAATAAGGGACTCAGAAATTCAAGGATAATTTGTATGGTAGACAACAAAAGCTGGCTATTTGCAGATTACATTATTTTATACCTGACAAAAATCAGAGAGAGACATTACAGTATCGTGCAGCATTTTGAGACCATTTAAATTTTTTTGGGATGCAAAATTAATGAAGCTAAAATAAAGGCAATGCCGATAAATTATGTACCCACACATGAATTGCTTCAGCAATATCCACATTTATACGGACACAATAAAATGGAGCATTTAGGAGTATGGATTAAAAATTATTCTGGTGTGGCAGCTAAGGATATGTGGGAAGAGACTAAAAAGATAATACAAAAACTGAGAAAATGTTCTATGGATATGGACAGTAATATACAAGCAGTTAAAGTTTTTAGTCCCATTAGTCTAATACACAGGTCAGGCATATTGTTATTACCCAGAGAAGTTGTTGTGGATAGCAATTAATAAACAGGTGAAGGATTTTGTCTGGGAGGGGAAGACGGCAAAAGTCAAGTGGGATAACCTGATTCTTCCAGTACAACAGGGTGGATTGGGATTAACCAATTTGAAGGGGTATTTCAGAGCTACACAGCTACGGCTCCTACACATAGCAAAGTGGAACGGGATGATGATGAAACGGGGGGGGGGGGGCTCAAGAAACAATGAGATACTGGGATTTTGGATGCATATCTTTAAAGAAAACAATAATCATATATTACATTCATATAGTAGCAGAAAGTAGTCTAAGAACTATGCCAACACTGGAATGGAGAAAGGAGATTCTGCCAATAAGGATGACTGCAACTAGGGATACAGACAATATGTAAGAGAGGACTGGAATTTATTGGGAGAAAATTGCCAAAGGAAGCAAAGTATTGGGAGCAAATAACTACAGAGTGAAAGGTAAAAGAATGGGAAGATGCCAAGAATTTATTTGGACTGCAGGTTAGAGATTGCCTTCCCTATCAAGGATTGATGTCACAGTATAGGCAAACAGAAAGAAATAGGGGTTCCTAAATGCAACACCAGCACTGGTAGAGTTTTTAGCAGAATCTGTAACAGAAGCTGCCATTAAAAAAAGGAATAATTAGTAGAGCATATAAAATATTGCATGATAACTATAAAACTCAATCAGAGGAAGTTAGAAAGGCTTGGGAAGAGAGATTGGATAAGCAATTCATAATGAGACAGTGGGGGGATACATGTATACCCAACAAATATGCGACAAAATCTAGATGATTTAGCATTTTTGCTTGGAAATGTTTACATGAGTATTTTTTATACCCCAAGTAGACTCCAGAGAAATTTACCTCATGCAGACAGCAAATGTTGGGAGGTGTGATGTGAAAGAAAAGGTAACTGGGAACCTAGTTTCTGGGAGTGTAATGTGTTGGCAGACTTTAAAGATTCCCTGCAGACTACTCTATCAGAGATACTGGGGAAGCAAATTGGTGTATCTAAGGAAATAATTTTTCTGAGCTATGATACATAATCGGAATTGCTTAGACACTAAGGCCTTGCGGAGTCTAATTACGTCAGTTGCCAAAAAAGGAATTACTAGAAAATGGAAATCAAAATCTAAACCAATTGTACTAGAAGTAGTGAATACAGTAACCGAGAGAAAACAACTGGAATTGGGATCTTTAGAAAAGGGTAGGAGCAAATTACATATAAAAATGCGAATTGTGGGAACAATACATACAGGGAAGGAATGAGGTTTAAAAGAAGAGAGAAAATGAAAGAGGTATGTAATGTCTGACAGTGATTGGGTAGATTATAAGTGATGTATAATGTTTGCAACTAAAATTATGTCAATATGGTTTGTGATGTATAATGGCTGCAACTAAGATTATGTCAATATGGATTGTTTTCATTTATATAAATGTATGATTGCCTATGTCATAAGTGAAAATTTAATAAAGATGTTTCGTGTTTAAAAAAAGACCCACAAAAGTTTAAGGCTGAATTAAGCATTGTTATTCATATATGAACCTACTCTGGCAGATTTAAGACTGTTGTTAAAAGTCGTAATCCCACCACTGGCTTGGGTCCAGCAGAGGATCCAAATTACTCAACTGCGGAAGGGAAAGGGGCATTAACAGAAGTCAGAGAGAACCTCTTACAAGAAATTCTAACAGTTTGTCCTGTTAAACCAAACTGGGATACAATTACTGCATGTAAGAAAAGCAAGTGAGAAACTCTAGCAGATTTAGGTAAGGTCTTTTCAGCACACACTGGTATTGTAGATCCAACTGGAAAATGCTAAAGCAGCTTTTAATTCTGTTTCTGTACATGGGCTTTTACTTAATGTGCAGACATTAGAAAAGCAAACCCAGGTCATTTGGCAAGAGGACATAGAAAAGTTAATTAAATTCACAGAGCATTACTTCGACAAAGTAGATAAAAAAAGAGATGCAGAAGCTGGTGCAATTGCAAACACAGAGTTTTGAAAGAAGGGTTACAGGCAGGGGCAGAGGTATGCAAGGTAGGCAGAATACGGGAAGAGCAATGAATGTTCAAGAAAATCAACATCAAGCTGGGAGAGGGGCTTGTCCTAACTGTGGACAAATGGGACATTGAAAAGGAGAGTGTCCAAATTTGCAAAAGCAGCAAATGTAGCTGTAGCAAAATCAAAATCATTCCACTGTATCTCTACAAACCCCACCCCCAGAGTGGCTGCAAATATCAGGGGGAATGTAATGACAACACTCGGGGAAAGGATGAGGTAAACATAAGAACGTTAATGCAAACAGATCAAGAAAGACCTTTTGTTAAGTTGAAAGTAGGAAAAAAAGATGTTCTGTTTCTAACATTGCTGCAACTTGCTCTGTTGAAAATAAGTGACCAGAATAACATTCCAGTATCATTTGAAAAAGTGCCAGCAGTGGGTATTACTAACACTCCTACTGTTTTTCCTGTATCTAAACCTATTCCTATTTCTTTAGGGCCGACTAAAAATAGGCATGCTTTTTTATTAAGTACTTCTGCTCCAGCAAGAGATGCCGAGGTGGTATGGCGGTAGCTTTGTTACCTCACAGCAAGAGGTTCTCCCGTTCGATTCTCGGCTTGGGAGTGCCTTCAGTGTGGAGTCTGCATGTCCTCCAAGCGGTTGGGTAGCGTTCGAAAGACATGCGTGTGTAAATGGGCGTGCCTTCATTGAAGGATGGGTGTCGAGCTGGCACCTCGGCGTTTCATAAAAATCTACTGCCAATCATTAGCGGACCGGAGTTCTGCTGTAGCGACCCCTTACCGGGAAAAAGCCGAAAGACAAACAACTTCCACTCCAGCAAATTTAATGGGCAGGGATCTGCTTTGTAAATTAAGATGTACTATTTTTTGCACTGCAGATGGCATACATTTAGATGTACCAGCCGAATCTGAATAAGAAGTAATTGCTGTACTTAATATTACGAAGGAAAAGACAGAAAAGCCATGTTTGAACACAGATTCCAAACTACTGCAGAGGGTTCCTGACATTTTGTGGGCAAGACATTCTAATATGATAGGTCTGTTAAAATCTGCTACACATGTAAAAATATGTGTAGATTCTACAAAGCTACTGCTTCTTATAGCACAGTATCCTTTAAAACCTGAGGCAGAACAGGGAATAAAACCTATAACTGAATCTCTGCTCCAGCAAGAAATTAAAACAAAAACACACAGTTGCTGCAATACAGCTATTCTCCCAGTTAAAAAGCCAGAGAAAGATACAAAGAAGCTTGTGCAAGACTAAGTAAATCAAGGTGTCATCCCGTCATCTTCTATAATGCCAAATCCAGCAACTATTAAACTGCATACCACTGTGGGCTACTTACTTTTCTGTAGTAGATTTATGTTAATCTTTCTTTTCTATTCCTATTCATCCAGATAGTATTTATTCGCCTTTATATAATGGGGGAATTCAATATACATGGTAACGACCACCACAAGGGTTTGTTGACATTCCCTTAAGCTTTTCACAAAATTTAAAGCAGGACCTCAAAGAAATCCAGTTTCCATGCAAATCTGTATTGGTGCAATATACAGACGATTTATTTGTAGCTTCAGACAAGCTAACACACAGACACAGCAGGAAACCAAACATTTACTGAATGAAACAACAAAAAAGGGACACAGTAACAAAAGTAAAGCTTCAGTTATGGTCACCTAAAGTAAAGAACTTAGGACACAATCTTAAGGCATCTCTTGCCTTCACGTATTGAAACCATCATAAAGGCACCCTGCCCTGTTCCTCAGGAGCAGCTATGAACTTTTCCAGGTTTAGCTGGATACTGTAGGCAATGGATACCAAATTATGCAGAAATTGATAGATGTTTCATGGTTATGCTCAAACATGACATACAAGAACCATTGCCCTGGAAAGAAAAGGAAGAAAATGCTTTTACTTTCTTAAAACTACCCCTACTACAGCCCCAGCCTTAGAACTTGCAGATTATAAGAAACCAATTACTTAGTTTTGTCATGAAGGGGGGGGGGTTATGCAAGCAGGGGTACTATTTCAAAAACACTGACATATTTAGACCTATTGCATATTACATTTCATTGTTAGACCTGGTATCTACAGGACCAGTCTGCAGGCAGTAACAGCAGCTGCACTGATGGTAGAACAATCTGCAGCATTAGTCTGGGGACACAAACTTAAAATTGCAGTTCTCCATGTTGTATCTGCACTGTTAAAATCTAAAACTTAGCATCTACCAGCCACTAGGTTAACTAAATATGAGTTGACGCTTACTTCAAACCCTTCAATCACCACTGAACGATGCCAAGTATTGAGCCCATGACAGAAGGTGAAATGCATGACTGTATAATTGTGACTACCATGTGCTTTCTCCTAGACTTGATTTGAAAGATACTCCAAAGGACAATGCAGAAATGGAATTGTTCATGGATTGATCATGTGGAAGAGACTGAAATGGAAATCTTACTGCAGCCATAGCTATATGTACTTAAACTACAATACTCTGTCAAGAAACACTACAAAGGGTTACTTCTGCACAAGTTGCTGAATTGCTTGAATTAACGAAAGCCTGTAAATTAGCTAGAGCAAGTTTTGAACTTTTATACTGACAGCCATTATGGATTCAGGATAGCCCATGACTTTGGGGAATACTGGAGACAGAGAGGATTTTTAACTTCAGGAGGTACTGAAATAAAAAAAAAAAATGAAAATTTGTAAAGGACTTAGTCAATTTAACTATAGCTAAAGCCTTTGGTAAAAACAAAGCGCAAGCTCATATAAAAGGAGACACTGTTACTGTAAAAGGTAATCAGCCAGCAGATTATGCAGCCAAGCAAGCTGCTGGTTTAAATGTCACTAGGAATTTTGTCTGTATTATAGGTTCATAGGTTGGTACTAGGCTATCAGCCCTAGGACCTATACAAGCCTAGCCATAACAGTTCCCTGGCTATTTCTTCCCACACTATTTACTTCCCTGGACCCCTGACTAGCAGGGGGACTGACATGATCCCCGGGGTGAATTTCCTTTCTCCCATCCAATCATCAAGGTTCCTTCTGAAGAGGGCCAAAGAGGTGCTCTGCTTGACATGTATGGGCAGTCTATTCCAGAGTCTGGGGAGTCTCTGGGTCAGGAACCTATCCCTCCAGCATGTTTTATTGTGATGACAAGGTTTAAATCCCTGGAGCGTGTGGGTCTGTGAGATTGGGATTTCTTTAAGTGTAGCATGTCCAACAGCACTGGGTTTGACATGGCCTTGTATGTTAAGCAGAGATCGCCTCAGAGTAGACGATATGCGACAGAGTATAGCTGGAGTTTTTTTAAGGCGGTCAGCATAGGGCATCTGCTTTAGGCCTGTGATTCTTTTAGTGAGGTATTTCTGCGGCCTTTCCAGTTGTTGCAGATGTCTTGAGAGGTACGTACCAAATGGGGCATTGTATTTTATAATGGTTCTAATGAGGGATGAGTACAGTGGGACAATGACCTCCTTTTTTCTGGATGAAAAGCCCTTAGTGATGAGGTGTGCCACATAAAAGGCTTTCCTGACTGTTGTGCCAATGTGGTTATTGAAGGTGAGACCACTGTCCACCTGTGTCCCTAAGTCTCTTATCACATTATGCAGGAAACATCTACAAAAACTGATGGTCCTTGTAAGTTTAATGATTTGATTACTTTACATAATAGAATGAAGCTTCAGAGGCTGAAAAAAAAACAGGTGGATCTAGTGCGGTTTGTAAAAGGCAAAACAATTTCCTGTGGACACACCCTGATGGCAGGGTAGTAGCACCTTTGGCCGTACTACTCTTGGTTGGTAATGGCATACCACTTACCAAATCATACTGGTAAGCATGGACTTCTTAATCTTACTGAGCAGGACTGGTTTGCCCCTCTTTCTTAGTCTCTAGTTAGCCATTATGTAAACAATTGAGAGATGTTGTTTATCACATAATATTACACCACCTGGGAAAACTAAGTTTTCAGCACTACCCCCATCTTGGGGGCTTTTGTAAATGTGCAGGTCAATTTCCCCATATGAGGAAATGTGCTACGTTTTCATATATTCTGGTAACTGTGCGTGTGTTTTTTCTGCACGAGTGGAACCTTATCCATAAAAATGTGATGTTGAAACGGTAGTAAAGAAATTATTAAAGTAATTAATTTCCTGTTTTGGGGTACCTCATAGTATTAATTCAGACAGAGGTTCACATTTTATTGCTGAAATGTTTGAAAATATGTAGCATGTTTAACATTTCTTTACAGTTACCCTGTCCCTACCATCCACAGTCATCTGGTCTTGTTGAAAGGTCTAACCAGACTCAAAATCAGAAGTAGCAAAATTTGTGTCGGATAGGACTGAAATGGCCAGATGTTTTTGCCTCTGGCTTTAATGAGTATGCAGGGAACTAACTGTAGACGTTACCCGTAAACTAAACTTGTATGAAATTCTTACGGGCTGTCCCATAAGAATGCCACCTTCCCCACCAGTCAGAAACTGTGAACTGGTATTTACTGATGAAGCTTTGCTGAACTATTGTTCAAAACTCAATTCTATTTTACATATTTGTCATAAATGTGTCAAAAGGGCTCTCCCATCACTAGCCACTGTTCCTTCTCATTATTTACGACCACTTGACTGGAATATATGTAAAGGTGTTCCAACACAAATGTTCTTTGGAACATGGTAGAAGGGACCTCATCTCATTCTCCTAACTACTCATACCGCAGTAAAGTGTGTCCCAGAATACTGAATTGAGGCATGCTTTTCATTGCAAGAAACCCTACTTGACATCTCCCTAGTTGACAGAAAATGGCACCGCATCTCCATGTGTCATCACTGAGTGTCTTCCTCCTGTTGCTTCCAATCGACATGACAGAAAACCTGTTTCTTCGAATGTTGCGCAAATATGCTAATGACCCAAATGTTTCCAGTTGCTGGGTTTGTGAATTCGTTCCCCATGATGCTAAAGGGGGCATTGCAATGTTACCTGTCCCTGTGCAACAGAAATGTGAATTCCTATAGAAAATCAAACATGGCGTAACATTGACTGGACAAAGAAAATATATTACCAATTGACTGCATCAACACAAATCTGAGGGTAATGCTAGAAGTCTAAACCTCAAAATGCACTCACTCGAGGCACTCCATAAAATGGAGAACATCGACATCTGTGCAGTGACAGAGACCTGACTCAAGGCTCCAGAGAGCACCCCTGCATTACTAGGCCATAATTCATACCACATCTTTCGGCCACCTAACTTGGACCATAGCACTAAAGGCGGAGGCGTGTCCACATTCATTAAGGATATCCACACCTCCAGGCTAGTTGCTCAGCATAATGCATCTGAGATTATCCAAGTGCAACTAACTCTGGGCAAGACCGCAATGCAAACTGTAGCTTGCTACAGATCCCCCACCATGCCCCAGGATTCCCACTCCTCATTTCGTGATACATTGGAAAATATTAGGGTACAACCTAACAACCTAATAATGGACAATTTCAACTACCCCACCATTAACTGGGAAAACTACTCATGTACCACCTCTTGTGCTCAATGTTTTCTGGAATTCATAAATTCCAGTGCCTTGGATCAACTTATCCACACCCCCCACCAGGGGCAGCAATATCCCAGACCTGGTCATTACCAACATGGGTCAGTTCCGACCACAAGCAAATCACCCTAGACATCCACATCCCAGCCCCACCCCCCATTAGGGAAACCACTGTAAAAAATTTCTCCAAAGCCAACTTCACGCTTCTTAAGACAGAAGTGGCAAACTTCACGACACCCATGCTGATGGGCAATAGAGATACGACTGCTGAATCCTGTACAATTGCACTTTATAAGCACTTACACTAGTGCATGGATCGTGCAATCCCCAACAGAACCAAGATGCTATCCAACAAAAAAAGGAAGCCAATCTGGTGGGGTCCCCTGCTCTAAACAAACTCTACAACAGAAGAAAGAAACTGTTGCAAAAAAAGAGTAAAATCGCATGATTGGAGAAACTCCGTGGTCAGCCTCAGTAAGAAGCTGAGATCCCTCATAAAATCCTCCAAAGCTAGTTACGAAAACAAAATCGCCACTGATTCTAAAGACAACTACAAAGCATTCTATAGCTATGTCAAAAATCTCAGTGGCAACACTCAGATCTGCTCTGAGTTACAGCACAATGGCACTAAATATACAGAACCAACTGATATTGCCAACATCCTGGCAGATACGTTCAGTGCTAACTTTACCGCTCTCTCAACCCCTAAAGGGCCCATCTCTATACCAGAAGAATGCAAAGTACCTGTAATCACAGCTGCACAGGTAAAAAACACACTCTCCAAAGCCAAGAACACAGCATCCATGGGACCTGACAACATCCCACGCTACGTTCTACATGAACTACAGAACGAACTGGCACGCCACCCAAGTACCATGTTCAATCATAGCCTCACCTCAGGCTTTGTGCCCACTGAATGGCGCACAGCAACGGTTATCCCACTCCACAAAGGGGGAGCCACCATGGACCCCGGGAACTACAGCCCCATTAGCCTGACGAGCCTGGTCTGCAAGGCTATGGAGTGTATCATCATGGAACTTATAAACAATGAGACTGGTAATCTCCAAACTCTGGACCCTACCCAGTTCAGGTTTGTAAAAGTCAGATCATGTCTCGTAAACCTGATAGACTTCTTTGAAGCGGTCACCAAAGCTGTAGATGAGGGTAAGGCGGTACACCACAGCCTATCTAGATCTCGCCAAAGCTTTCGACACCACCCCCCACTATGGAATTATAGACAAACTCACTAAACTAGGTATAAATCACAAGATGGGTTGCCAACTGGCTCACTGACCGAACCCACACTGTGAAAGTAACAGACTCTAAATCCAACTTCAGACCAGTGACAACTGGAGTACCACAGGGTTCAGTCCTAGGTCCTCTCCTGTTTTGTATCTACTTTTCTGAAGTACAGGCTAACACAGAAGGTCTTTGGCTAACAAAGTTCGCAGATGACTGCAAACTAGGAGCCATAATCAAATCTCCTAATGATGTGGACATCCTACAAAAGGGCCTCACTGAGACAGATGCCTGGTGTCAAAGGCATGGCCTCAAGCTCAATGCCAAAAAGTGCATTGTCATCCCTTTTGGTAAAAACTCTGTACCCATGAACTACCACATAGGCGGTAGTCTACTTAACACTGAAGGTGTGATAAGAGACCTTGGGACACAGGTGAACAGTAGTCTCTCCCTTTGATAATCACATTACCACAGTAGTCAGGAAATCCTTCTACGTGGCTCACCTGATCACAAAAGGTTTCTTATCCAGGAAAAAGAGAGGTCATTGTTCCCCTCTACTCATCACTCATTAGACCCATTATAGAGTACAACGCCCCTTTTGGTATGTACCTCAAGACATCTACAACAACTAGAAAGGCCACAGAAATACCTCACAAAGAGGATTATCGGCCTCAAACAGATGCCCTACGCAGACAGTCTCAAAAAACTGCAGCTTTACTCCGTCACATATCGCCTACTCAGAGGCAATCTCTGCCTAACATACAAAGCTATGTCAAACCCAGAGCTTTTGGACATGCTCCACGTAAAGAAATCCCAATCCCTCTGAGCTACATGCTCTAGGGACCTAAACCTTGTCACCACAATAAACAGAACATGCTGGAGGGATATATTCCTGTCTCAGAGACTTCCCATACTCTGGAACAAACTACCTAAATATATCAAACAAAGCTCCTCATTAGCACTCTTCAAGAAAAATCTTGATGATTGGATGGGAGATAGGAAATTCACCCCAGGGATCACTTCTGTGGCTCTGCTTGACAGGGGCACAGGAAAATAATTTTCTTGGGTGGCAAAAGCCAGGGTACCATTTGGCTAGGCTTATATAGGCCCTAGGGCCAATAGCCTAGTACCTACCTATGAACAAGGTGATAACTGTTATGCCAGAAAAGAAACTGTATGAGTAGATTTCAGCAGTTGCAATGACACCTGTAATGAGACTTTGTTGGAGCTTGGGTTGAAGTCGTATGACTGGGGAGAAGGCATTTGGAAGACTGAACAATAACTACATCTGCAGAGACTGTGCCTACCCCTAGTTACCTAGGAAATGGTCTGATGGTGGTGAAGTGGACAGATGATGCCAGTTATTTTTCATTCTTTTTTCTGTACCTGCTGGAAGGTTACAAAATAAGAGGGCCATGCACTCTTCTGAGCAAGAGGCCTATTGAAAACTATGCATGAAGTAAATTAGTTGTCCTTTATATTAGCTGAAATGGCTATGAAAACACTGGAGCACATTCGCATGGCAAATAGAAAATTGACTTAAGTTTAAGCCAAAGCTTCGCAAAACTGAATAGCTCTTAATTACACTACTGGCTTTAAAAGACGGATTTTACCACCTTATTGGAAAACAGTGCTGCACGCTTGTTTCAGACTTTCATGACAAACAAGAAAAGATGGCTGACCTTATGGAACAATTGATTGTTATGACTAAACTGGAGTGTGGTTGGACCTTGTTTGGGTTGGGTAATATAAGTGGAAAGGTTGGTACAAGAATAAAGCAAAGTATAATTACGTCTATTATAATTGTGCTTTTCAGAGCTGGTGTATTTTATTAAAAATGTTACGGAACTGCTTTTGTGTATTCTGTTATTAAGAATTTGATAGCGAACTGCTTTATGAGGAAAAAGTGCACATGCAATGACTGTCATACCTGAACAAAAACATCTCGGGGGGGGGGGGGGCTTATATGTTTGGCAATGACATGATTCAGAGTAATTTGAGGCTATGATGCTTCATAGGCTCAAAGGGAGGAACTGCAATGGGCATATTTTTATGCTTATTAATACTTATTTTACTATACTGTTAGCTTAAAAAATACTGTAATGGTTTAATATATTTTTGCTGTTTAACAGAGAAGAACAGTCTGACTTTGTCAGAGTTCATTAGAGCTTAGAAAGCAAATGGTCAATGTTCCTTGTAATCATGTAACATTGGAAATAAATGATGTACAGTGTACTTGCTTGGAATATCTCTGAGATAAGCCTCCTGAAAGTAAACACAGAAACCATGTTGACTGAAGCATGAGAAAGTTTTAAGCTGTCCTGGTTCTATCTGTTTACTCCTTTCAGCATTGGAAGTGTGTTTGTGTTTCACCACAAGTTGAGAAACTTTGAACTTTGCATCAACCAATCTACCTTTTTAGTAAATTTTAAGATCTAAAAAAGTGTGCATCTGTGCATACAGCTGATTTTCTCCATTTTGAGATATTCCAGTATCATGATATTTTTAATAAATAATGTGTTTGCATCCAGAATCTCTTATAGTCTATGTTTTGAACCGAATAGCTGCGTGATATCTAAAGGATTCCTTTTCATTGTCATCAAACATGAAGTCCTTGGAAAGTCTGTAGTTGTTTCTTCACTATTGGTATCAAAGCCTAATGGTGAGACATCTATAAACTATTGTCCACATCACTTTCCTCTTCCTAAGGAGAGTCAAAGTCAGGCCTCTCCCATCCCAGTAGAGAAGAATTACTACTCCTTTTAGGTGGCCCTTCCCTAAAAGCGGAAGGTCTACTGTGATCAGACTGCCAACCCTTAGAGTAGGTGCATGAACTACTTTTGCAAGGGAAAAACAGTCTTGCTAGTGAGCAAAGGGATGGGAGAGAGAGAGACAGACTCTCTGGGGCTTCCTCTGTTCAGACCTTGGCTGTGTGGCTGGTGTCTGTATTTTACACTGCCAGATGGTGTTTCCATCATCTCTAAACAATGTTATCTCTTGTCAACAATAAGCAGCGTCTCCCACCTTCCTTCTTAATAAGGCAGGACGTTTGTCCTGAAAGACATGTTGCGGTCGACCAAGGTGATAGCATCCATAGGGGCAATGTCAGAATACCAAGCCCAGGGGAAGCTCAAGTGCCTCCATGTTACAGAAGTCCTACAACCAAGAATGCCCCGTAGAATCCACCAACCCTTCAAGCAAGGAATCATCCAAATGATTGCTAAGGACTACTTGTGAAAAAGTATCAATAACTTTGTTTTATTCAAATGTGCTAGAACAGCAGCTTATCTAGGTTTAATCATCTTAGGCCTATACCTTCTGAAGATGTTGCCTACAGCCCCATCATTGGTCAATGCCTTGGCAGTAGATGCACTATTGGTTTCTGGCTTTAAAATTTGTTTCTTAAAGGCAAACTTGATTTACTTCTGTGTCCTCCCCTAAACCTCAGCCTGGAAACACAACTCAAACTGGATGTAAGGTAAGGTGTTCTAGACCTCTGTAACAAACTCAACAGTAAATTAAAGCTGAGAAAAAATTTAACTAAATTCTGCTAGGGCATAACCATCCATCTGCTTGTTTTGCTCATGGCCCGGTCTAATGGAATGAATGAATGTCTGATGCAACTTCCACAGCAAGAAAGAACTGAAGATGTCCAGCTGCACACCTGCCTTTATACCAGGATACAGAGATTTCCAAACTGAAAATGATGCAAGGTCCACAGAGAGTGGCTTAGCTCAAACTCTGCCCAGATGCCAGACTCCACCTGGGGGCAGAGATCCCTGAAGTTACAACTACAATTAATATTTGCAGGAGGAACATGTTTACATTTTTCATAGTTTTTACATTTGTTGATCTTAATTACTGGTGGTCATTCTGATCTAAATCTGTCCCTTATGTGCAATCAAACTCTCCAAAATGCTTAAAGAAATTCTTATACAACTTTCAAGGTAGGATGCCTGGAATGTCATCTACACACAGCACACTGTGTAAGCAAAAATTATCTTAAGGCAGGCATACTGCATAATCTGAAATAACTGCATGACTGTCTGAACTAGTAAAACAAGGGTACTGTGTCATATCTTTGAAAATGAGAAAAATATAACTTTTTGGGAGACATTAGTACTACTTTAAATTCTGATTTTAGAAGACTACACTAGTTGCATGACTCAGATATATACAGAGCATGTCAGACTGAAAAAAATATCAAAAGCATGCTTATTATGAAATAAGCAGCACAAACAGAGCTACCAAAAAGACCAAGTAGGCCTACTGGTGGTACACCATGTAGTAGAGGACAACAACTTTGAATACATTTCAAACTTTCCAGCAAATCTGTATGAAAAATGCCATCACACTTAGGAGCAGAATATATTTAAGTTGTTGATTTCAGATATAAAGACATACACAATGCAAGGCCTCCAAGAGGGCTGCACATCAATCAACAGCTTAATTTCAACTCCTCCTGTATGAAAGTGAGGAAAAAAGGAACCGAAATTGTAGGCCTGGGTAAAATTCAGTTACATGTTTGTAAGTACACTGCTGGATACCAGCAAAGAAGAAATTTAGAGAACCTGAAAGAAAATCAACCAGAAAAAAAGAGAAGAGATAATGTTTTCATTGCAAAAAGCTAATTATAGGGCAATAAAAAAAGCCAAAGCACTGGTTTCTTCAGGGATAAAAGTTCATGTTTTCTGGAAGCCTGCAAGTTGTTTTTTGCATCTGGGAGTGGAATAAAGATAAAAGACATTAATTTGAGTAAGTAGAAACACAGGTAGTAACATGCACCTTAACACTGACCTTAACTTTAGGTTAATTAAAGCCCATGTTTGTACCTGGCTATCTGGGAAGACTGTTCCTATTAGTAAGATGAACCTTCATTATTTGAAAATATACATAATTTTGTGCCTTTCTATGAAGTTTTAAGTTAACAGGTTCTGGGAGTGTTCTGGGGTATTTTTTTTTTTTTGTTTAAGGGTTTTCATTAAGCAAAAATCTTGTAAAATGTGACATAGGTTCCAATGTTGATAAGAAAGAAACTGCATAAAGGATCAACCTGCCAAATATTAGTGAGTGCGATATCACAAAAGCAGGAAACAGTTAAGAAGCTGTCATATATAATAGGTGGGAATGACGACTCTTATGATGGCAACACTTTCAATATTGTCTTACAGGCATAGACAAAAAGGAAAGAATATTTAATTACATTAATAAATGCAGAGTGCAAATAGCAATGCAACAGTATACACATTTGGAAAGAAATAAGCATGTGAATCTGATATAGAAAGGATTTTAGGATGGATATTCACAGGACAACAGGGACAAAGGAAAAGCGGTGCATATTATATGAATTGCTAGAGAACGTCAATAGTGATAGAAGGGGAAAAATAATGAGGATTGTGCTAGCATGCATTTATATTCTGCCTAAAATTGCTATTATGGAGCTTAATTTTTTTTTAAGAAATTATCCGTTTTCACTGGGAATATTGCCTGTAAGTGGAGACTGGAATTTGATTTGCAACACTGAGAATGTATCTGGGAGTGAGGACCCAGAAGGGAAAATATAACACAAGAAGGTAGATTTATGAAGACATTTATGATAATATTTGGTATGAAAGATGTGAATTCAATAGTAGGAACTCTGAGAGAATTTACATATTATTCCAAAAGGTACAATAGCTGGGCTAGACAAATATATGTCACAAGAACATGTTCATAGGTTCATACTAGGCTATCTGCCCAAGGGCATTTATAAGCCTAGCCCATAGTTATGTGGCTTTCGCCACCCCTTTAGTTTGAAAAAAACTATGCCTATTATTTTGCTGTGCCTCTGTCAAGCAGTGACACTGAAGTAATCCCTGGGGTATATCTGCGATCTCCCATCCATTGGTCAAGATTCCTCTTGAACAAGGCCAGCGAGGTGCTCTGCCTCACATGTACTGGGATTTTGTTCCACAGTATAGGGAGTCTCTGGGTGATGAATCTGTCCCTCCAGCATGTTCTATTAATAACCGTGTCAAGGTTTAAGTCTCCCGCCCTTGTGGTTCTGAGGGATCTAGATTTTTTGAGGTGAAGCATATTCATCAAATCTGGGTTTGACATGGCCTTATAAGTCAGGCACAGGTCACCTCTGAGCAAGCGGTATGAGACTGAATAGAGCTGGAGTTCTTTCAGTCGGGCAGCATAAGACATATTTTTGAGACCCTTTATCCTTTTGGTGAGGAACTTTTGGGGCCTTTCCAGCTGCTGCAGGTGTCGGGTCAGATACATTCCGAATGGGGCATTGTACTCAATCATAGGTCTAATGAGTGATGAGTACAGGGGGACGATGACCTCCCTTGATCTAGATGTGAATCCCTTCATGATCAGGTGGGCAATGTAGAAGGTTTTCCTAACTACTTTAGCAACATGAGTGTCAAACGAAAGGCTACTGTCAACCTGGGTCCCCAGATCCCTGATGACTTCTTCTGTGCTCAGTGGATTGCCACCTATATGGTAGCTATGGGTAACCTTGTTTTTCCCGAAGGGTATGACTATGCATTTCTTGGCGTTTAACTTTAGGCCATGGCTCTGGCACCAGTTATCCGTTTCTGTGAGGCCCTTCTGAAGGATATCTGTGTCGGATGTGTTTTCGACTATGGCGCCCAGTTTGCAGTCATCTGCAAACTTTGTTAGCCATAACCCTCCTGTGTTTGCTTGTACTTCAGAAAAGTAGATGCCGAACAAGAGTGGACCCAGGACTGAGCCCTGTGGGACACCACTTGTGACAGGCTTTGAGTCTGACATGGCTCCAGCAACTCTGACCCTGTGGGTTCTGTCACTTAGCCAGTTTGCAACCCATCTTGTGATGTATGGGTTTACATTCAAGCTGATGAGTTTTTCCATGATACCTGAGTGGGGTATTGTGTTGAAGGCCTTTGCCAGGTCGAGGTAGGCTGTATGGACTGCCTTTCCCTCATCAATGGCCTTGGTGACTGTCTTGAAAAAGTCAACCAAGTTTAAAAGGCATGATCTGCCTTTGACAAAGCCAAACTGGGTTGGATCCAAAGTCTGCAAGTTCCCTATGTCTTTATTTATGAGTTCCATTATGATCCTCTCCATGGCTTTGCAGATAAGGCTTGTCAAGCTAATGGGACGGTAATTTCCAGGGTCGGTGGAGGCACCGCCCTTGTGAAGTGGGACCACAGTCGCCGTGCGCCACTCCTTGGATACGTATCCTGAGGTGAGGCTAAGATTAAACAGCTGTCCTAACTGCGGGTTTAATTCCTCATTGAGTTCGTGGAGCACACAGCCAGGTGCTGTGTTTTTTGCCTTGGAGAGAGCAGTTCTCACCTGGGCGTTGGAGATGTTTGGGGGGCTACAATCCTCTGGTATAGATATCTCTCCTTTTGGGGGCGGGCGAGTTTGCACTGAACCTGTCAACCAGTATGTTGGCAATGTGTGTAGGTTCAGTAATCTTCACATCATTTTGAACTAATTCTGAGCATATCTGGGAGTTTCCTCCTAGGTTTCTAACATAGCTAAAGAAGGCCTTATGATTGTCTTTTGAGTCCTTGGCGATTTGTCTCTCAAAATTTGCCTTGGATGATTTTATGAGAGCTTTTAGTTTTTTACTTATAATGATCAAAGGTGTCTTACCTTTCAAGGATTTTGCTCTATCTTGTAGTAGCTTCCTCCTTTTGTTGTAGAGCTTGTTTATGGCTGGGGTCCACCAGACTGGACGCTTGCCTTTGGTACAAAGAGTCTTAGTTTTGTTTGGGATTGCCTGATCCATGCAGTCCTGTAGGTGCTGGTAGAAGGCATTTGTAAGTGATTCAGCGGTTTGAGTAATGTTTACCACTGGCTCAGGGGCCTTAAAGGAGACCACACTAGTTTTAGAAGTGTGAAGTCGGCTTTTGAGAAGTTTTTCACTGTGGTCTTTTTATTTCAGGTGGGGCGGGATGAGGACCTCCAGCGAGATTAGTTTATGATCTGATCTCACCAGTGAGGGGTATACTTCGGTGTTGAACATTGTGATCCCATGTTCGTGATGATGAGATCAAGTATGTTTTCTCCTCTTGTGGGGATGGTGACTAGTTGTTCCATGGCATTTGAGTTTATGAACTCCAGGAACCTTTGGGCTAGAGTGTTTGGGCTTGAGTAGTGTTCCCAGTCTATATTAGGGTAGTTGAAGTCACCTAGTATGATGGTGTTTGGAGATACATTTATCCCCTCCAATGTTTTCAGGAAGGCCATGTGAGGTTCCTGAGTTTGACAGGGTGGCCTGTAACATGCTACAAATTGCAGAGCAGTCTTGCCTATGGTTAATTGCACCTGGATGGTCTCCGATGCATCGTGCGTTGCCACCAACCTTGAGGTGTGGGTGTCCTTTATGAATATGGACACCCTCCTTTCTTGGTGTTGTCTGGATTTTGGGTGCGGAACGCATGATATGAGGTGAAACCTGATAGTGCTGGGGTGCTCTCAGGAGCCTTGAACCAGGTTTCTGTCACAGCACAGACATCGATGTTCTCCATACTGAGAAGGGCCTCGAGTGCGTGCATCTTGAGATTGAGACTTCTGGCATTGAGCAGCATTACCCTTAGTTTTTTTTCTTTTTTGTGTTCTAGGGTGGTAGGTTTAGAATTTGAGCCTTGCCTAAAAAAGGCACTATGGGGTGGCAAGAGCCTTTGCCAATATCCGGAAGCCTAGGGTGACAGGTGCAAGCCGTCCCTTAAGCAGCGTGGCTTGTCCAGCATGTCATCCCAGGCAGACAGACATTGGATCCCCTTTGAATGACACCAGCATTTAAGCCAATTATTAAAGCTGATCATCTTATCACTGTATTGTGGCATCATTCTAGGTGAAGGTAGGATACTGCTCAAGGTCAGGATCATACCTGCCTGGGCTACATAATCAGAGAGCTCCTCAATGTCTCTTTTCATGTAGTCCAAGGAGGTACGTCTCAGGTCGTTGACACCAGCGTGGACAATGACTGAGTCGTACTTGTACCTGCTGTTGAGAGACCTGAGTGCTTGCGTTATGTGGCGGATTCTAGCGCCCGACAGGCAGCTTACTGTGACCTTCTCCTTACTCAGTCTGGTGAGCGGACGTCAGTGTGTCTGACTATGGAGTCACCTATGACAAGTATGTTTGGTGTTGTATTTGGCCTTAAGGGCAGTGACTGCTTTGCACACTGATTTTGTTGTTTATGTGTTGTTTGTGTGGTGTATTGAGTTTGCAGTTGCTTGGGTGTCTGCTTTGGAGGCCTCTGCTGTTTAGGTAAATTTTACTCAGAGCCTCCAGTATGTCTTAGTGTGTTTATGTGTTTGATTCAGTGGTGTGGTTGAGTTATGTGAGACTGGTATTGTGGTGTGTGTAGTTGCCTTCTCCTCCTGCCTGGTCTTGCCAGTCCTGAGTTGAGAGAGCTCAGCCTCCAGTCTGGCTAAATAGCTGCATCTCTCAAGTGTTAGTGTTACTTGGGAGGAGGAGAGGGTTGTCCGTGTACATGAGGCAATTGTAACATTGTCTCAGAATTCCCAGATTCACCAACTGGGCAGGAGAGGACGCCAGCATCTGACCCTTCGACATGCTAGAAAGAATTATGAGTTGGTATGAGACAGAAAAGTAGTGGGCTTAGCAGGGAAGTGGGCACTCCTGGGGGGTTTTGCTAGTGAGAGATTTGTATAATATAGGAGTGCTTGACCTGCAAAGAGAATGCTTATAAGACAAGGGATATGCTTATAAGACAAGTGCTGAGCTTTTTGAGAAGAAAAAGCTATTTGGAACAAGTGCTGCACTTTTTAGTGAAGGTGTAAACTGTTTAGGTTCCTAACAGAGCAGTTCTAAGGGAAAAATTGAAGAACAGACTTTCTGGAGCCAGAAAGAGTTTAACCTTGTTTAACCGGCGCTGCTCTAGTGGCAACTCCGCGCTAAAGCACGTTAAAGCATGCTTGATAGCAGGGGCTGGAAAGAAGCAGGAATAGACCCAAAACGGACAATAAAACTACAGTTTCAAGTCAGTAACCACCTCTACGGGGGGCAGGGAAGCTGCTCAATGTTATTCACTGCCACTGATCAACAGAGAGACCCTCCTTCAGCCCAAGCAAAAATGGCCTCACAGAAACTTTCAAACAGTTCAGGAACAGCAAGCCTGTAACTGAACTTTTTTAACTCTCAGAAAAGTGGGAAAAAAGCAAGATTTTTTTTTTTTGTTTTGTTTTTGTTTTTTAGAGAGATAGCAGAGGTTCACAAGTAATATCAAGTTATAACAGTGCAGTAAATGACCCCACACAAGAGTGCTAGGTCAAGGACAGAAAATATGCAAGTTTTAAGAAAAAAACGATTTAAAATTAAGTGCAAATAGGAAATTCAGCAAACAGCTTTTGGTTGTGCTCTAAATACAGCTACTAATACAGAAATCAAGTTTAACAAGCCAGAAAATGCTCAAGCTAGGCAGCTATGCAGAAAAACTTAGCAAATAAAACAGAGAAAAAATACTTAAAATCTCAAAAGTGGCTCCCTTCTTCTCTCAGCGTTTTTTCCTCTTGGAGGGTGCTTCAACAGCCAACAAGCCTGAAAAGACGCCCAAACCACGAGGCAACTAGGTTTTAAGAGAGGAAGATGAAGGAGTTTTGGAAATGACCCCTAGTGGCCAATAAAACTACAGTTTCAAGTCAGTAACCACCTCTACGGGGGGCAGGGAAGCTGCTCAATGTTATTCACTGCCACTGATCAACAGACCAAGCAAAAATGGCCTCACAGAAACTTTCAAACAGTTCAGGAACAGCAAGCCTGTAACTGAACTTTTTTAACTCTCAGAAAAGTGGGAAAAAAGCAAGATTTTTTTTTTTTTGTTTTGTTTGTGATTTGAGAACTTTGACACACATCCAATAACTATTTTGAATCATGCACCAATAATTATCAAGACAGAAATGTAGGGTAATGAAATAAAGATAAGATACTGGTGCTTCCCCACCTATCTGTTAAAAACAGAGGAATTCAAGGAACGGGTTATTGAGTGGGATAAAATGAAAGTTGACTAAATAAAGGGTAGAAATAAAAGAGAAAGATATGGTTAAGTAGTAACACGAATTACTTAAAGGGGCTAACAAAAGTTAAAGTATTACAGAATAAGGAAACACTCTCAGAACAAGAACAGACACAATTGCAGAGTGCTTAAGAGAAAATAAGTACCTACCTGGATAATATGCATGAGTTTAGAAAGACTGCGGTTAAACAACTGTTTTTTTGATGACAAATCTATAGCACAAAAACTTTTGGTACAATTAAGATAGCAGAAAGTAGAAAAGGGTTGTTGAAAATATTTAAGGAACCTATAACATGTCTGCGTGTTTAGTTAGCTAGAAATGACTCCAGTTTCAAAAAAAAAAAAAAACTTTTGGCACAATGACTTGGGTAACAGAAATTAGAACTGGTTGTTGCCAAACTTAGGGATCCTAAACAAGAAAAGTATCCAGATATCCTGTAGAGGTATTAGACATGTTTCGGAAATGTTTTGAAAATTAAGAAAAGCACAAATGGAAATATTTATGGAAGCCTTACATATGCCAAGATTACAGGTGGGTGGATGAAGCTCAACAATTAACAGTTAAGATAGGAGGAGAGGTGATAAAAAATGTTGATATATAACCAATCTGCAGCAAAGTCTCCAAGAATAGATGGTATTCCAGAGGAAGTTTGGAAGCTAGGAGGGAAGAAAGTGATAAAGCTCTGGAGGGTTTTAATTAATAGTATTTTAAATGGAAAGAAAACACTAACATACTGGAAAAAGGCTGTTTTGGCTGTAATACATAAAGATTGTAAAGACACAAACAGATCCAGCTATAAGCCAATTTTTATTTTAAACCATAATTATATAGTGGCTAAAAGAATGACAAAGGTGTTGCTAAAACTGACTGATATGGATCAATGTGGTTTTGTAGAGGGGTGGCAAACATTTGACAACAGTAACAGAACGATGATCCAGAAGAAAGCAGAATGTAAGAAAATACTGCTGCTGTTGGTGGGTCTGCACACAGAGAAAGCATTCATCATAGTAAGCTGGGGGTTTACGAGTAGGGCAATGGAAACATTTGTATTTTCTGATACAACAGTAAGGTTAATTAGGAGGCTATATGAGAGATCGGAGGCAAAAGTTAAAGTGACAAGTTACATTTAAACAGAGGAACCAGGCAGGGGATCTTCTTTCTCCCTTGTTAATTGCATCATATTTACAGCCAATGGCAAAGAAAATAAGGGACTCAGAATTTCAGGGATATAACTGGTTTATCATTAAAGAAAAGTTGGCTTTATTTGCAGATATTATTTTGTACCCAATGGAACCAGAAAAATACATGAGTGTTGTGGAACATTCTGAGACAGTTCCATTTTTGTTTCAGGATATAACATTAATGAAGATAAAACAAGGGCTATAGCTGTAAACTATGTACCAACACACTAAATGGTTCAGCAATACCCATATTTATGGGGACATGATAAAATTAATTTAGGCGTATGAGTTAAAAAGGGCACTGTTATAGCAGCTAAGGATATGAAGAAAGAAAGAGACCAAATAAAAGATAATACAGAAAACTGAGAAACTGGAAACTTTTGCCTCTGGATAAGGATAGAAAGGTACAAACAGTACAAATGCTTTCAGTCCTTTTAGTTCAAGCATATTTTTATCAACCAGATGAGAAGTTGTGGATAGTCATTAATAAAGAGTTGAAGAATTTTACATGGGGGGGTGAGTGAAGCGGGATAAGTCGATCCTTCCAATAGAAGAAGGTTTAGGATTATTTAAACTGAATGGATATTTTAGAGCTACATAGTTAAGGCACCTATACAGAACACAAGCAGAAAGCTGCAATTCAAAGTGGAAAGGGAAGATGATGAAGCACTGGGGTGCAAGAAATAAGCAAAGAATGGCCTTTTGGATGCAGATCCCTACGGAGAACAGTAGTCATACAGAATACTATATTTATAAAGTAGAAGAAAGTATACTACAAAATAAGCCAACATGAGAATGGAGAAAGGAGATTCTGCAGATAGGGATAACTGCAATTAGGGTACAGAGAATAGGTGAGAGAGGGCTGGAAGTTACTGGAGGATGCTAGCAATGGAACCAAGATATTGGGAGCAAATAATTTCATGGAAAGATAACAATGGGAAGAGGCCAAGAAGACATTTGGACTGCAGGCTTGAGACTGCCTTCACTATTAGGGATTGATATCAGTGTATAGGGAAAGAGAAAGGGATAGGGGAATCCTACATGAGACCTGCACTGGTTGAGTTTTTGTTTGAATGTAGAACATACACTACTGTTAAAACAGGGATAATTACTAGGGCATATAAAATATTGCAAGTAACTATAGGAGTCAGAGGAGGTCAGAAAATACTGGGGAGAGAGATTAGATAAGCAATTCACAAATAAAACAATGGGAGGATATATATATATATATATATATATATATATATATATATATATATAGTTCCCATATATGCAACCAACTCTAGAAGATTCAGAATTTCTTCTTGAAAGTGTTTGCACAGGTATTTTTATGCCCCAAGCAGACATCAACAAATTTTTTTCTTAGGTAGACACTGGAAGTGTAATGGTGAAGGAAGCGGTACCTGGGAACATATGGTTTTGGAGTGTAATCAGTTGGCAGACTTTAAAAATTCCACGCCTCGCACGTACAGCATGCACGGCCAAACCAGATGTAAAAAACACAAACGGCCAGCATAGATAGTCCAACGCTTTATTATGAAGATGTTATAAGATAATAGGACATAAAAATGCCCCAACAATAAATCAAAGATTCAAACTGGTTTGCCTTCTTCAGTGAAATGGATAATGAAGGCATTCAGCCGAAAACGGTTTGAATCTTTGATTTATTGTTGGGGCATTTTTATGTCCTATTACATCTTATAACATCTTCATAATAAAGCGTTGGACTATCTATGCTGGCCGTTTGTGTTTTTTAGACTTTAAAAATTCCCTGCAGAGTACTCTGTCAGGAGTAATTGCTGAGCAAATTAGTGTATCTAAGCAAATTATTTCTTTGAGCTGGGATACAGGATCTGAATTGCTTAGGCATAGTAAAGCCTTGTGAAGTTCAATTATGGTGGCTGCCAAAAAACAATTACTAGAAAACAGAAAACAAGGTTTAAACCAAGTATACTCAAAGTTAAAATTGTAAAAGAGATGAAAGAAATGGAAATTGTGGGAAAAATACATGCAGAAAAATATTTTGGAGGAGGAATGAGGTTTAAGAGAAGGTAGGAATGGAACAATTTATGTGATGTTGGACTGATTACATTATACAGATTACATGTGATTTATAATGTTTACAAATGTGAACTTGTTAATATGGTTTGATAACATGTATAAATGTAACTGCCTATGCTACAAATGCTCATTCATTAAAGGTGTTTTAAAAAAAGAAAAAGTGGAGAGAAAACACTGGATGGGAAGAATCCCGCAGCTGGTCAGCAAAAACAGTTCAAGCTTCAGCTTTGATTCAAGAGGTGGCTTCTAGTACTTTAGTGGAAAACATAAATCAAATGAATTCAGATGTGATTAAAATAAATGAAACACTGAAGTAATATATCAATTTAAATAAAAAAAACACTGGAAAAAATAAAAGAAGGTTTAACTAGCTATTCAAATGAACTGATAAAATTGCAAACCAAACATCAGTGTGTGAGATAAAGAAAAGGCTGGCTGAGTATGAGGCTTCTCAAGAATAGCCGTTTCAAAAATAATAAAACAGAATATCAAGAGAAAACCAGATTTTTGTGCTGTACCAGAGAAATTGGAAGGGAGAGACTGTATTAATGTTATGAAACACAATTATGCAGCTAGACTACTGTTTTCACAACTGGATGTGTTAATTGAAAAGGACATCTAATGTATGCTTCAAATCTAGAAATATAAAAGAAGCCAAACCCTATACTGGTCAACATTCAATCATACCAGCAAAAGTTGTTGATCCTAATAAAATTGTGGTTTGAAGAGAAATGTATTAAAAATTGAAGACAGCAGAGTGATTGTTGAAAAACTATTATCCACTGTATACCAGACAGAATAGAAGCAAATTTATCGTAGCAACTAGGGAATGTTGAGCGGCAGGTGTGGGCTTCAAGCTGCTGTATAAAGTCATCTTCGGAGCATTTTTTTCTGGAGAATCAAAGACTTTTTTGATGCAGTACAGGCTAAGGAGAAAGTGAAAAAAAGTTATTCCAATAAAAAGTGAGCTAATAAACAGAAGGGGATTTTGCTCCTTATTCTTTGGACAAGGAAACTCGGAGACTTTGCCAGTGAAAACTATTCCAATATTCCACAGGAAAATGAAAGAAAAAAAACACACCGGTATTGACTAGAAGAATCAGGAGAACCTTGGACATGAACTAAAGTCTAGTGTTAGGAGAGGGATGATTTGGGAGGAAGGTCAGCAAAACTGAAAACTGGTGAATAAATGTGAGACTGTATAGCATTAAATCATATTTGTGAAATATGGCAATTGTTCCTAGCTTCAGGGTTAAATAATTTGTTGAAAATGTACAGAATTTTGTGCGTTTATTCTAAGTTAATAGGGGATGCAGTGTGTTCTGAAAATGTATTTAGTTTTCTGTTTGATATTTTCATTAAAGCAAAAAAGTCTTGAAAATGTGACAGCCTCAAAAGGACATGATAGACAACTGTATAAAAGATCAACATGCCAAACATTAGGGTGTACATGTAAGACAAAAGTTGGAGTTGCACATTCAAAAAATGGTCATGTGTAATAAGTGGGAATAATAGCTATTTATCATGAATGTTACTCTATCCATAGCATCTTGGAATGTAAATGGCCTTACAAGTATAAACAAAAAGGGAAGAGTACTGAGCTATATTAAGAAATGCAGAGTTCAAATAATGCTGCAGGAGACGCATTTGGAAATAAATGAGTATGTGAATTTGACAAAAAGGGTTTCAGGGTGGAAATGCAGCACAATATCAAGGACAAAGGAAAAGGGAGATGACACTGATTGCCAGAGGGGCTCCAATAGTGATAAAAAAGACAATAACGGTAGATTTGTGGTAGTAATAGGCTATTGACAAGGGAGGTAGATTATGCTGGCATGTATTTTCCTAAAATCTACTATTAGGGAGTTTAATCATATTTTGGGAGAAATATTCTTTCAATAACTTGGCTAGAATGGACAGAAATTATATTTCACAGGAACATGGGCACTTAACTAAAAGCTTCAGCACACATCCAATAACTATTTCAGACCACACACTGATAAAAACAAAGATAAAAATGCAAAGGAATGTAGCAAAATGAGACACTAATGCTTTCCCACTTTATTGCTGCTGTTGGTGGACCTTATTTTACTTGACGTTTGTTGACCGGGAAAGTCCTACTAGGACAGAGCCTATCTGCAGTGGAGGCCCAGGGAGAAATGCTCCAGACACATCTTTGGAATGTGGGAGGAAATCGGAGCACCCAGAGAAAACCCACCCGAATACAAGGAGGATGTACAGACTCTGCACAGAAGGCACCCCAAACCAAGAATCGAACTGGAGAACCTCTTGCTCGGAAGGCCAAAAAACAACACGACATAAAAACTAACATTTAACTGGGGGGCTGTGCCCCCCACCCCCTAAACTAAATGTTCTAACTCCGACACCACACTACATTTGGGGAAAGGGCATGCATGACAGAACGGCCAACCAATGTCTTTCCCTTGGAAAGAAATCAATGTTTTGGCCATTCAACAAAGTCAGTGTGTTTGACATTTTCGTGTTGAATAAATATGCTTAGACATCTGAAATGCCGATATACTGATATAGACCCGAAAAAAAAGTGCCTAAAAGGTATTAAAAGTCTATCATCCAGGCAATCAACTGAAGTTGAAATCTGGGTTGTATCAAACAACCCATGGCCGGTGTGAAGAAATCCATTCTGTAAGGAAGGCTGTGGCGATTTTCCTTGACCATTTTCAAATGGAGGCAGAGCCACTGTTGCCTGGGTGAAAAAAGTCACAACCACAATCTTTGTAGAGTCATTCAGGATCTTTAGAAGAACCCTAGAAATCAGTGTAAAGGGTAGAAAAGCATACAAGAATATTTCCATGCAAGGGAATTAGAATGCATCTGTTTTCGTGACCTGATTGCAAAGAATTCTAGAACAGAATTTGCCTGTTTTAAAAGGAAGCAAACTGGGTCTACTTGAGATGCTCCCCACAGTTAGATCAATTCCTGGAAGACTCTACAGTTGCAGTTTCCATCCATGAGGGTCTGTCCTGGTTCTGCTCAGCTTGTCTGCAATGTTTTACTCTGACAGAATGTATGAAGTCATAAGAGTCAAACTGAGCTGAGACGCTACCCACACAGGCAAGCGTGGCAAGTCTGCATAGCGGGTAAAGTCTGGTCTCCACCCCCTTTGTTTCTATACAACATTGTTGTGGAGTTGTCTGTGATTAATTGCAGAGTTCCAGCTCATCAGAGATGATTTAAGGCTTTTAGAGCATGTATTAATGCCACAATCTCCTTGATATTTATGTGCTTTGTCTGTCCTGCTTGTACCACAGACCTTACAATTTCACTTTCTTTGAAATAGCACCCCAAGCAAAGTATGGTCATCAGGTGCAACAGCCTGAGGAGGAAAGAAGGGGAGACCTTACCCACCATAATGTCCCTTCTTATAAACCCCAGCACTGGAAACAATGTACAGATGTTGGTTATGTTGAGACCAGACCGAGCTAAATTACCACTGAATTTTTCCTCAAGTGATATCTATTCCAAGGGAGTCAAAATAATCATAGAGGCCATGGAATCCAGATTCCTAAAATATTCCCTGGCAGATGCCAGAGACTGGTTGGAAATGATCAGGAACTTCTCAATATACAGATCCACTTTGTCCACAGGAGAAATGCCCTTAAGGATGTATCCAAAAGATATCCCAGAAACACAATTTTGTGGGAAAGAATGAGAGAGGATTTTTGTCAAGTTCACTTGGAATCCCAGGCTGAGGAGGAGTTCCCTTACTTGAGCCAGAGAGTCTAGACATTTGGCAAGTGTGAGTGCAAATAAAAATCAATCATATAAATATGCAAATATGTGAATGCCCTGAAGTATGCACTGAGTAATGACTGGAAGCAGACACTTTGTAAATACCTCAGTGCAGTAGATAGACCAAAGGATAGGACACAGAACTGACGATGTAAGCCATATACAGGAAAACTTTTAAAAAAAATCTGAATTCTCTGCAAACTGGTATGTGATTATAAGCATCTTTAAGTTCAATGTCACTACAGAAGGGATGACAGACTCCCACTGCCATCTCTACCCTTGTTGAATTATTCTCAGAACCCATTTGTCTGGGATAACTGAATGCCACAAGGAAGATGTAGACCCTAAACTGATGGCAAACGTAAAGGATTACCAGGGTAGGTATAGGGTTAAAGTAGTCATTTTGATTTTTTTGGACTGTTCTTGGTTTTGGAAGGCTTCTCTTTTTCTGAGCATCCTTAGTACTGCTTCTTAAAATTCTGTTTGTTTGATCCTGCTGAAACAGCATATTTTGTTTCCTGTAAAGGGGTCCTTAAATTGGAAAGAAAGCTCTTGCTGAGCTTACAAAAGGAGGGCGAAGGATCTGAGTAACCCCCCTGAATCAACTTTCCGCTTCACTAAAATCCTTTAAAGGACTTGAGCAGCAGCAGGACAGAGGAAAACATACATCAAGTGGAGAATTTAAAATCTCAACTTTAATATCTTCTGGTAAGTTTTGAGAACACAATCATGCACATCATCTCATCCAGTAGCAGGAGCCCTGGATACAGCATCAGCAGAATCACAACACTTTAAAGACCGTTTGGTTACTTGATTAGGAGACCCTTTAACTTCAGAAGAAAGTCAATTTTCTTATGTTCTGAAAAGAATTCAGTACAAAACTTTTACATATAAGATTTGAAGTTCAATTTGATAAAGAGAACTGCAGAATCCAAGTTCATTTATCTAAGTTACTTTGTATAACGCATCTGACTTTTTATGAGCAGGAGGACTGACCATCAAGTATACCTTCAACTTGTTAAGAATATATCCTCTAAAGCTGACAAAACTAAAGGAACAGCTTCAGACTGAGGGAAATACAGTTGTAATGAATCATAGTACTTCTACTGTCAGACTGGGATGTCATTCTGTTCTCACTGAAATAATTTTTTTATTTTTGCTATTATTTCATAAAAAAGGTAATTCTTCTGGAGGGAAATCTGAAGAAACACTTTCCCCAGAATAAGAGTTTTCAGTCGAGAAGAAATCACTGAAAAACTCTCCCCTTCTGTTCCCTATTCTGTTGACTGGAAAACAGTGTCAGAAATATTGGGAAATCGTTTTATTTTTCTGTTATTATTCAGTGAACAAATAGAATTTAGAACATTAAAGGTTTGAAGTAAACCTTTAGAAAAGTCATGCAAGTCTTCCCTGCCCAAAGGGAGAGAAAAGAGAAACCAAATGTATGTTTTCTTTTCCTAGGGTGCCCCTTGGGCAACACAAACTTAAGGCTGGGTAAGAATCAGGCGCCATAGCCCAGATATGTCGTAAAACTTCATCTGTTTTTTTTCGCAGAGACCGACAAGAGTGATTCTCCTTTGCCCAGAGATGTGTCTACTAGATTTTAGCATCTTCCCAAGCAGCTATTCCAGTGGGACTGAGGAACTACAATGAGCTGTATGAGGACCTAGGTCTGGTCACAGCAGTCAACTATCTGCAGCTGAGGTAGTGAGGAAGCTGAAATGACACCTGAAAAAGCCCAAGAAATGTTATACTTGCAGATAATGGGAAGGGAAAAACTGAAGAGGTGTTCAACTGCTCCATGACTAACTGGGAAAGGAGCCGGATAAGCAGGTAAAAGAACCCAAGTGAGTTGGTAAATTGCTTGACAAGAAAACCACAGTTGAGGTAAAAATTTTAGTGGCAACCCCCAGGACCACAAAATCTAGCCCCTAAAAACAGAAAAATTTATAAATAAGTACATTACAATGAGTTTAGCACAGTTTGTTCACAGAAGCATTCATTAAGGACACACTGACCTACAGTGACAGTTCATTAAAACAGTATTTGCTATCATAAAATATAATTATCTACAGAAAAAAATAATTTTCCCACAGAAAAGTGAAGCATTAGAAAGTTTTCTCTTGAAGGGTACTTATCTACCCAGCCTTGACAAAGCACTAGCAGACCATCAGTTACACGAAGGCAGAAAGAAAGCGCACTTTGTTGCCAAGAAAGCTCTGAAGCTTTGGCACTCTAACCACTGCCTTTATGCTGCTCTTTTAGAGTCCCACAGTGGTTAGGGCATATGGAAGGTTCCCTGAAGCTTTGAAGATTGGTCAGTGGTCATATCCATAGCAGAATATAAACCACATCGCTTAGACTACTGAAACAGTGATCTAATGCTGAAAATAAATTCAGACTACTGAGGAGGCTGGAGGCACTAAAACCACAAGGCCTGGGTAATTTGACATGGAAGCCTGTTTGCGGGACAGCTTGGTGCTTGATAGGCTTATGCTGGCAATACAGAGGTCATGACTTGCAAAAGCTTTGTGAGTTCTGAAACACGTGAACCAGAGCACCAAGCTTAACATAAACAAGGCTGTACCATGACTTTGGATGTTCCTTTTTAGGCCAAAAGTAGTCTCCAACAAGTAACGCCTGCACTCTTTATATAGAAAAGAGAAATTTATACATCTATGGCAGCTGTCAGTAAGGTCAAAATGACATGTAAATATATGAATACTTATTTTGAAATGTGAAATATTTTTAGCAGTATTCCTTATATGCTGAATCCAGTAGAAATGGCATATCTGCCAAGGCTTTGAAACATGAGGTTACATATAGTACACAAGTGACATGTACTGAAATGGCCTAACTACTAGCATAAATGTAGATTAGTTGTCAGCAAAATCTATTTAAAGCACAAAATTCCTTGTCAGGTGGAAGTGGAGCCAAGGGCTGAAGTGATGCATACTTATGTTAAGTAGAACAGCCAAAAGACTTTGTTCAGACTTTTCTCCAATGAAGTTGAAAAATGTGGATGTGCCTTGCAAAACAGTCTTTTTTTTTCCCCCCTAAAAAGGCAGAGAGTCAAGATGCCCCCAAGATGCATAAACAGCATTATTGAGAACTTGTTTGATGTAGGGGTAGCATACAATTTCACATTCACATGCCCCAAGCTGACATTACAATGCTTCTTATGAAACAGCAGGGACACCTTAGTCAGGACAGACAATTCTTTACTGCAACAGTGTCTGTAAAGATCAGCAGGGGTGCTATGCCAGAAGAAATTGAAAGCAGGGAAAAAGTGACACCATCAGTGTGTATACGAACAAAAGTGGTGTGAGGCCTGTAAAAGTGCAGAAACATGTGCCTCTAAGGAATCTGACATCTATGATGACATCAGAGAAATGCAGAACATATTCTCCAATTAATGCCACACGCTCTTATGCATACGCTCAACCAGTTCCTACCTCAGATAGAAGAAATTCTGAGCATTACCTATGGATGGAAATGTGCCCGGGTAGCTGGTGCTGGGCCCAGAGGTAGCCTTACATGTGCAGAAAGGAATGATGCTATTACTCAAGGATGGTAGCTTGAACTGAAAAGCTTCAGGGATCACAAACAGATCATATTCTTAGAATTAAAGAAGCAAATCTCAAACTGTCACCCATTACCTGCAGAATCCTCCATGAAAACTTGGGAGGCAGTGATGTCTACAGCTCAAGAACAGAATTTGCTCCCATAAAAGAAGGCTATGGAGAACCTTCCCAGTTGCATCTCTAATACATCTCAGGTGAGTGAGTGGATACATATCAATTGAATAACTAAACTTTAACAGGAATTGGAAATAAGTGACACTGCAAAAACCTCCAAGGGAAGAGAATGTTCTAAAGACAAGACATACCTGAAGGTTTTATGTCTGGACTTCTGAACACTTACCTTGCACCTGTCTTGAGACAAGTGTCCTTAAACTGATAGCCTACTGGGTTCCACACCAGTGATGCTTTTCCTTTGTTCATCTCCTGACTTCATTTTAAGATGACAACATATGCAGAAGAAGGTCCTTAGCCTTCACTAGTGGTGGCAACAAGTAGTGCTGTTAAATTATGAGCATTACCAGAAGCTGGAGATATCACGAGACTGTCCAGGACTGAATAAGAAAAACTCTGAGGGTTTTGATTAAGTAATTGAGCACCACACTGGCACTTTACCATCTTGAGAAGCATCAGCTGAGTTTGCCACTGAATGTGGGTACTTTTATATGATAAAATAAAGACAACATCTAGTTTGTGTTATAAGTGGGAAAGCATCAAATGGGCAGCAGAAGGGGGTTTATTACCAAATGCACTGGATAAAACAATGATCAACAACGGACATGGCTTCCAGGAAAAATGGTCAGTTCTTTGCTTTCCTTTAGATTCTGAACAGGCTGCTTTTATTACCTTGTCTGTGAGCAACCTTTCATGAGGGATCTAACTTCATTTATGCAGTACAGATCCACCTGCCTCTGAGTTCCAGATAATTGTGTGGTCTACAAATTAACCTGGTGCTGAAGTTACCATTCTATCACTCTTGTCTCTAGTGTGCAGGGACCATCTGTTCTCTTCTGCTTGAGGGGATAACACACACCTTCTTTGCCATTTACACCATGATGCTGCTATTAGCCCAACTCCATGAAGGCTCTGAATGGTCACAGGACTGCTCAGGTTTCAAGCCTGTTGGCTACACAAGTCTCTTCCTCCTACCTACAGTATATGTTATCAATGGATCACTGACTAAAGGCAATCTATACCACATCTTTAAAATAAAACCTCTACAGTTACAAAAATTACAAATCCAGGGTCAGTGAACAGCAAACAGTAGGAAAGATGGTGTAAAACTTTCACCACTGAGGAAACTAAAGCACGGGAGATTACTCTTTCTAGATGAAGAGTATGTAAATCCCGGGACCCTCCAAAACAAACAATGAAAGGCATGTATTGTGAGCACTGAGCAGTTAACACCGTCTTGAAACGTAATCCATATACACAGTGGCAGAACACTGTTGAGGTTGGGAAGCATACTGCTCATTGGATATTGTGTCTGCTATTTACACACCTGCACAAGTTATCTTTGCCCAAAGGTGCGATGCAGAGTTTCTAAACCTGAAGGAGGAAGGCAAACCAGACAGAGGCAATTCTCTATGCACCTGTTTCTGGGAGTCTATCATGGCTACTACTACTATTTCTTGAGGGAGCCATTACTGACCTCTGTGTGTAGGAAAGGTCCTGAAGAGGAAACTCCAGGGAGCTACATGTGAAGGACAAGGCAGTCTGAAAGTATCCTTGAAACTTGGAAAATAGACAGCAGCTCTTGTTACACTTACCATAAATGTATGTTAGAGAGTCTTCACTGCTGCAGTCATCACATTTGGGTCACCCTGTTGGGGTAGCCCTCGGCCGGTCTGAATACCAGAGACTTAGTATTTCTGTGTCGGTTGCTGTCACTTGAACACTGATGTCAGGTCGCCAAGGGTGTAAAGGAAGGCAGCCAACACCATTACATCAGTTTTTCTTGCCCTAACCGGTCAGGAGCCCCCAAAGTAGGAGGCCAGGTTCTGGTGGCAGGACCCCCCAGTGGAAAAGAAATACTAATATGTCCCTTCTAAGGAAAGGAAAACAACAAGGAAGAAAGGTAACAAAAAGAAAAAGGGGGAAGGAGGGAGGGAAACCAGGACTGCAACAGTGAAGACACTCGAACATCTACATTTATGTAAGTGTACACAACTGTACTATGTTCTTTGTGTTTCACTGTTGCAGTCATCACATTTGGGTAGATTCCCAAAGCTGAGGAAATGGGTGGAGGCAGTCAAAGAATCTAGGGGCTGGCTTGCATGCCCTGCAAGACTGCAGAGGCAAAACCTGCCCTGGATTTAGAAGAGAGGCAGGTGGTAATGTTTGGTAAAGGTGTGAACAGATGTCCAGGATGTCCCTGTTGGGGACTCCTCTGAGGAATGCTGCAGAGGTGGAGGCTGCTCTGGTGGAATGGGTCCTGATCCCCTTGGGGGAGGATTGCCATGCTGCTTGTAGCAGAAATGGATGCAGTGTGCTATCCATTTGGAAATGGTTTGCTCGGAGATGGCTTTGCCCTCTGCCCCTGAAGCAAAGCTAACCAGCAGTTGATCAGATTTTCTGAATGGTTTAGTCCTGTCCAGATAGTATCGGAGCTGTCTGTGCACATCTAGAGTGCACAGAATACTTCCCCCCCTTGTTTTGAGGGTTAGGAAAGAAGGTGGGCAAATGGATGGATTGGTTGAGAGCCACACTGGATACCACCTTGGGCATGAAAGATGGATTAGTTCTGAGGGATACCCTGTCTGCATGGAAGATAATGAAGGGTTCCACTGCCATGAGTGCTTGCAGCTCAGAGAGACTTCTGGCTGAAGTGATGGCCAGGAGGAAGGCTGTCTTCCAGGAGAGAAATTTTAGCTCTGCAGAAGAAGCTGGTTCAAATGGAGGCAGGATGAGCTTTTCCAAGACAAAGGTAAGGTCCCAAGCTGGTGTTGGTGCCCTCCTGGGGGTCCTCAAGTTGTTAGCCCTTCTGAGGAACTGCTTGATCGGAGGGTGTGAAAAAAGAGGCTGCTCAGTGGGAAAATGAGTGGAAATTGCAGAGACGTGAATTTCTAAAGAGACCACTGTGTAGTAGGTCAGATAAGTAATCCAAGATGAGAGGGATGGAGGGCTGTGCCATATTGACTCCCTTAGCCTGGATCCAGGTGCAGAACCTTTTCCATTTATCTGCATAAGACTTTCTGGTGCTAGGGCATCTGGCCTCTCGAATAACATTTGGAGCCTATTTACTGAGGAGGGCAGATTAGTCAAGGGTCAGGTTTATAAGCCAAGCTGCCAAACTGAGTGTCTGCAATTGGGGGTGCATGAATTCCCCTGCCCTCTGGGTTAGGAGGTTGGGAATCTGAGGAAGACTCCATGGGGGCAGTGAGGACAGGCTGCGCAGCAAGGGGTACCAGTGTTGTCTGGGCCAGTCTGGGGCTATGAGAATGGTCCTTGGTTTTTCCTCCCTTATTTTGATCAGTACCTTGGGAATGAGAGGTATGGTAGAACAGGCATTGACCGAGATGTTTACCCCCGGGAAGGACAGGGCATCTATTTTCTTGCCATGCAGTGATGCTCCCTGGTGCAGAATTTGCTGAGCTGATGGTTGGTGTGAGAGGCAGAGAGGTCGACCTCCGGGGTTCCTCATTTCTGAGTTATTAGTATAAAGGTGTTTCTGTTGAGCTGCCACTTGTGGGGGTCCAACAGTTTTCTGCTTAATTGGTCTGCCAGGGAGTTGAGAGAGCCTGGCAGGTATTGTACTAACCGGTGTAGATGCATGGAAGAGGCTGTGAACCAAAGGGTCATGGCCAGCCTGCACAGCGGGTAGGAGTGTATCCCTCCCCTGCTTGTTGCTGTACCACACCACTGTGGTGCTGTCTGTTTTGATCAGGAGAATCCCTGGAGAGATGGGGTTTGAAAGCTATCAAGGCCTGCTGCACAGCCATCATCTCTTTTAGACTGATGTGCAGGGATAGTTGCTGTGGGTTCCATTGGCCCTGTATGCACCTGCTGTCCATGCGTGCACCCCAAGTTTAGTCTGATGCGTCTGTGGTGAGGGGAGAAGGGCAGTCCCTTGTTGTGGGAGCATGCTGTTGCCCACCAAAGAAATTACTCCCTCAGGCAAGGAATAACAGGTAAAAGAGTTTCCAGATCTTGACAGTGTTGACACCAAAGGCTCTTTAGGTACCACTGAAGTTTCCTTATATGCAGTCTAGCACATGGAGTAAGGAGTATGCAAGATGCCATGAACCCCAGGGCTTGCAGGATTTCCCTTGCAGGAAAGCTGGGGCCTGGTGGCCAGTTGAGAGAAGTAAGCTGATAAGAAACTTTGTTTCTCTGGTGTTAGGCATGCCATCTGGGATGCCGAGTCCAAACTTGTTCCCAGGAAGATTATCCTTTTGGTGGGTACCTGTTTGGATTTCTTTTCAGTGATTGTGTACCCAAAAGGAGGTTAGTAGGTCATTTACAAAGGCCAGGTCTTTGAGCAGCTTTTCCTGGCTGTCTGCCTGAATAAGGCAGTCATCTAAGTAAGGATACATTTGAATATTTCTTTGTCTGCAAAAAGCGATGGCCAGAGCCAGGCATTTTGTGAAAACTCTGGGAGCAGTAGATATGCCAAAGGGAAGTGCAGAGAACTGAGTGTGTTGAGATCCTGCCCTGAAGCGAAGATATTTTCTGAAGGACTCCCTAATGGGAATGTGGAGGTAGGCCTCTTTTAGGTCCAGGGTGACTAGCAAAGCATCCTTGCACAGCATGGGTAGCAGCTGCTGGAGGGTGAACATTTTGAATTTTGGGGTCACCAGGAAGGTGTTTAGAATGGACAGATAGAGGATGGGGCGCCAGGTGCCCTCTCTTCTGGGTACCAGAAGCCTTAGCCTATCTGCTCTGCAGAAACGTGTTCTACTGCTCCCAAGGAGAGCAGGGTATGGATTTGCTTTTGAGCCTCTGCCCACCAATTTGGTGGTACATCTAGGAACCCTTTGGGGGTTGGAAGGGTGTGGAAAGAGAATTTGTACCCCTGAGACACACTATTCAGAACCTACTGGTCTTTGGTAATGGTGGCCGAGGTGCTTGAGTGAAAGGAGAGTTTTCCTCCTAGGGGTATAAGGGGGTGGCTTAGAACTCCCTTGTTTTGAAGGGGAGGCAGTCCACTGCTTAGCTCTCTGCAACCTATGGGACTGCTGTCTTGGAGGTCTGTTTCCACTGGGTCTAGGCTGGGCCCATTTACTAGGTGCAGGAAAGGATCAGTGCTTGGAAGGAAAATGCCTGCTGAACCTAGGGCTGTAAATGTAAGAAATCTAACAGTCTGCATAGATTTTGCTTTTTCTTCCATCTTTAACACCTCTGCTGCTTTAGTACCAAATACGTTATCTTTGTGCAAGGGTGCTTCCAACAATTTTGATTTGACATAGTCTGGTAGGGGTTGTTCCTTAAGCCATGAATGTCTTCTAATGACAGATCCAGTGACTGGTGCCCTGCAAGAAGCTTCTAGGGCGTCAAAACCATAGTGCAAAGTGTGTTTAGTTACTTCACCGGGAGAGTGCATTAATTCCTGTAAATCTTTAGATTCTGCTGATGCAGGAAAGGAGGAAAGTTATTGTTTAAGGAGTTCCAAGGTATGTTGCTGATATTTAAGCATATGGAACTAACAATTGAGTGCCCTGATAGAAAGAGTAGCTGAGGTGTATACTTGTTTACCCCATCTGTCCAGCTCTCTGGAATCCATGTCTGAGGGGGTGGGATTCTTAGCTGAAGTAGCTTTAACCCCTTTTGGGCCTTGAGTAATGACCTCAGAGTCCGCTGTTGGGTTTTGAGAGAGATATTTGTGAGGGTCAGGGACTCTAGCACCTGTCTGGCTTTCTGGGAGCAGGAGGGAGGGTGTATGCAGCCAAGCTAGATTCAAGGAAGACATCATTTACCACATATGGGACTGGGGGGGATGGCTAAGGGCCTGTGCTGTGGAAGGTCCAGGAACTCTTGGAGTCTCTTTTTAGACTCCGGGTAGTCTTGACTATCCCATTTGAAATGTTCCCTTAAAGTATGCAGGGTTTCCCCATAGGAAAAATCCTCTGGGGGAAAGGCTGAAGGAATACATTCCTCTGCATCAGAATCCTCATATGTAGAGAGGGGTTACATGTCTTCATAGTCAGATGCATCAGATTCATCTGACTCTTGTTCAGACAAAACATCTGGAGACAGATCACTTTCTTTTTGAGGGAGTGGCTTGGCTTCCCCTAATCAGCATATGGTCCTCTGCCATTCTGTGCATTTGTGACTGAGGCAAGGAAGCAGGTGCCAAAGAACAGCTGGAAGTCGGTTTCTTGGGGGTGGTTCGACCCCTGGGCCTAAGGAACTCGGTTGGTGTAGAAAGAACAGTAGCCATGAAAAAAAGGCGTTGGTTTATGTCTGGATTCGGTGTTGCGAAGGACTTTCTCGGAAGATGGTGCCTGCACAGTGGCTCTGGACCTATCCAAGGAAGAGAGACGACTGCAGGATCTTTAGATTAAGAAGAGTTCTGTGGCACACCGGACTCTGAAAGGGTCTCGGTAGAGGCCTGCGAATTGAAGCAAGCATCAGGGGCTGCAAAAGCACTTCACTGAATTCTGGAGGACTGACGACCAGCTTGGCATTGCATCATCGGAAGGTTTAGTCCTGTGCGGTCTATGTCTTTATCTTTACGTTTTTTCGGAAGGTCTGCTGTTGGATGGCTTACAGAAGCCATATTGGAATTAGAGGACTGTAAACAGAAATATCTGGCTATAATAAGTGCCCGACAACGAAGAGTTCTGGCTTTAGAGCACAGAACTAACAACGAGGGACATCGTGGTCTGGGCTTAGACAAGTGACACAGTAGGAATGGAAGTCCCGGTGTGGTATTTGCTTTCCACAGACGAGACAATTAACTTTTTCTGACATCGGTTAGTGCAAGAAAAAAGGATCCCCAATGGGGTACTTAGCTTTTGAAGACTTCAACTTCAATTCAGAAATGAAACTCAAGTACGACTGACTAGCACACGTGCAAACTGCTTCTGCTTCGGGCTCCACTGCAAGAAAGAAAGACTGGTGTAATGGGATCGGCTGCCTTCCTTTATTCCCCTGACGACCTGACGTCAGTCTTCAAGCGACAGCAACTGATGCAGAAACACTAAGTCTCTGGTATTCAGGCTGGCTGAGGGCTACCCCAGCAGGGATAACCCAAATGCGATGACTGCAACAGTGAAACACAAAGAAAATCTATAGAATAAAGTATGTTAGAGGAAAAATGACCGACATCTGCAAAAAAATTGCTTTATTTTATGGACAACTCTGGGAAGAACCATGCATACTGACAGTGTTGAAGGAAGACAGGCCACAGTAAACTAAACTTTGAAAACATTCTATGCAGACTGTTTTAAATTATTTGATTTTGTGGACTTGCATTTGCAAGAAACCTATTTGCTGAAACAGACTAGCAGTGCATTTGTCAACGGATTTCTTTAAAGGGATTTTTATCAGTATCCTTGTAAATAAACCTCAACTTAAAACTAAAAAAACTATTTCCAGGGACATTTTCTTATTTCAAGTACAGCAAACTGCAACATTGGTGGACACAGCAATCATAAGTAACGGTTTTGTAATACACTCTTTAGTTTTCAAGCTACTAAAAGCAAATGTTCTGCCCGAGTAGTTTTTCACCATTGCAACAGAAGTAAATATGAACCTTTCTGAGGGAAATGCTCACTCAAAAACAGACCTGAATTATTAGTTCCTCTTAGCTTGCGTACTGAAACTACAGCTGTTGCACTTTATTCAGAATGGAAAAATAACTCGGGCTTTAGTGAACTCTACTACAGTTCTGCAAAAAAGAATTACAGCCACTGACCAACACATGCACAACCTTCAACAGACATCTGCTATACTAAAGCTGACCATCCACCTTGCTGGGTGTCCTAAAAACAGCACAAATCCAAATGGAAGACATCATGGAAACTCATTTGGTAGCATTTGAGAGATATGCAGCTAGAGAAAAATGGTTCCAAGCTGGGAGGATCAAAATGTTGTTCTCCCATATAACCACGGACTTGCTAAAGTCATAAGTGAACCTTGAGGATACTGATGCAACAACTATCAGAAACTGAAAAAAAGGAAATTCTGGTTACAGCTAGGGCTTTTCCGGTGGCACATCCATTTAAATTTCACAACTTGGCATTCTGTATGGACTGACCGGCAAGTTAACAGATGGGTGATTTAAAACATGTTTTGAAACTGATGCTAGAACTTATGTGAATAATGTAAATAAAACTCTAAGAATGTTGGTGGAGACGCACTTAAAAGGGCATTCCTTAGCAACATAAGCAAATAGGTACTCCAAAGTGATCTAAGTCTTCTAAGCAGTTAGTTACTGTAAACTGAAATTACAACCTCCAGGTTGGACTTGCATGTACCAAGGGCTATTCACAAACCTTCACCAATGTATGTTTTTTTTGCCTGCAAACAAGAACAAAATTTTACCATCTGAGGTGGTTTACTTTAAATGGTCTAGAAAAGGGCGCACAACAAAATACCTCACCTTATAGCAAGCCTATGGAATGTGACAATATTTAATATGGCAACTGCAGAGTCTTCTTTTTGCCACTGTGCTAAATGTACCAAAAAAAAGTAGTAGCACTTCAAAGAACTGCAAATCCAGAAAACAAGTGCCAGGGCACGTTGATACACGGTTCAGATAGTTTATTCCACAAAAGTTAAAATTCACAAAAAGTGCTCAGACCAGCAATATACTGTGTTAACGCTCAACATCAACACTTCAAATATGCGTTTTCGTCCTTACACATAGGACTTCATCAGACAATATGCTTCAATTAGAACACCTTAGTCTGGAGACAGTAATCTAAATCTTCTTTGTTGAAGTCATTCATCCTTGTAAACAAGTTTTCTCATTAACCAGCTTGCTTATACTTCTTGCCCCTTTTTCCCTTTATTCGGACTGGAGACCTTCTGTTGTCTTGAAGCAATAAAGAGAAAAGCTGGAGTGCAAAATAAGGAAGTAGACAACAGAAGGTCTCCAGTCCGAATTAAGGGAAAAAGGGGCAAGAAGTATAAGCAAGCTGGTTAATGAGAAAACTTGTTTACAAGGATGAATGACTTCAACAAAGAAGATTTAGATTACTGTCTCCAGACTAAGGTGTTCTAATTGAAGCATATTGTCTGATGAAGTCCTATGTGTAAGTACGAAAACGCATATTTGAAGTGTTGATGTTAAGAGCATTAACACAGTATATTGCTGGTCTGAGCACTTTTTGTGAATTTTTACTTTTGTGGAATAAACTATCTGAACCGTGTATCAACGTGCCCTGGCACTTGTTTCCTGGATTCACTGTGCTAAATGTACTATTGTGAAGAACAGAAAGATGCCAGGGTTGTCGGACTCATGGAATATGATTACATTAGCTATATCAAAACATGTTTCTAAGCATAATTAGTAAAACTGAAGCATTATGTGTAAACAAAGAAAGTGAAGTATAGAATAGTTGTGTAAAATCTTACCATAATGACAGATGTCCTTCTCTTCTCTGTTGCAGTATTCATAACATGGGGGAGTCCCCTGCCGTAGGCGACTTGACGTCAGCCAGTACACAAATGTCTTTTACTACTGTAGGGTGAGTGATACGTCGCATGTAGGCTGCGACTGGACGTTGGCCATAAAAGTGACACACACGCACACCATTCTCAGAACTGACTGCCCCAGGAGGAATGTAAGCCTAAGAAAGTAGGGTTTGAATCATCCATGAAGAAGCAAGGTTAGGGGGATGGAGGGAGGGATAGGAATACTGCAACACAGAAGAGGAGGACATCTATTGTTACGGTAAGATTTTATGCAACTATTCTATGTCCTTCTGTTCATCTGTTGCAATATTCATAACATGAGGGAGAATACAAAAGCTCATGAAGAAAGTGAGGAAGGAGTAGCCAAGGAACTTTACAGGAAGCCCTACAGTATGGCTCTGGCAAACTCTGCTCTAGATTTAGAAATAACCTCTAATTTATAGTGTTTGGTGAAGGTATGGACTGAAGTCCATGTAGCGGTTTGAAGAAATGAATTAGTGTCCAATCCCTTTAAAAAGGGCCCAGATAACGCAACAGCCCTGGTGGAATGAGCCCTAACAGGGGAATGGAGAGTCTTACCATGATGAGTGTAGCAGAAGGAAAGTGGCTTGAAAATCCAGGAGGAAACAGTCTGCTTCGACACAGCCTGCCCCAGGGCCCTGGGATGGTAAGAAACAAAAAAGGATCCGACTTTCTAGCAGATTTTACTTAGACAAGACCAAAGCTAAGTTGCCTGTGGACAACTTTGGTATGGGGGACCTTCTCACTAGGGGTTCTGGGGAGAAGGGAAAATGGTAGGCAAGTGTACGAACTGATTTTGAGGTAGGTCTTTGACTACCTTAGGCATAAATGAGGGTTTGTGCGCAGGGAGACCCTGTCTTTGTGGAAGACCAAAAAGGGTTGGGATACCATAAGGGCCTGTTCAGACACTCATCTGGCTGAAGTTAAGGCCAGGAGTAATACAGTTTTCCAGGAACAGTACTGAAGAGAAGCTGAGGAAGCTGGCTCAAATGGTGGGAGAGTCAGCTTTTCCAAAGCAAAGTTAAAGTCCTACGGAGGCGGAACAGGTTTTCCTGGGAGGTCTAATGTGTAGGACACCTTTAAGACATTGCTTTACTTCACATTTGCTAGCTGAGGGGGAGACAGAGGCAGACAGGCAGATATGGCTGACATATGAGCTTTTACTGAAGAGTAAGCAAAACCAGCGTTGAGCAAGTCACATAAATAAGTTAAAATCAGGCCACTGTTAATAAGTTCTGATTTTGTTTCAGACACAAGAATGAAAATCTCTTCCATTTTGCTAAGGAAGATTTTCTGGTATGGCCTCCAGGCAGGATTGTAAGCACATCCTCAGTGAACAGGTGTCTGAAAGGGATTAGTATCCCATCACCCACAGGGTCAACTGAAGAGTCGACAAGTGGGGATGGATGAGGGTCCCTTTGTCTTACGTGAGGAGGTCCAATCTTGTGAGGTAACTTGTGGTGACTGCCCTTGGCTAAAAGCAGGAGAGGGGAACCAGTGCTGTCTTGGCCAGAAAGAAGTCACCAGCACGATTTTTGGTTTGTCCTGCTGAATTTTGGACAGGACTTTTGGAATGAGGGGAAGGGGAGGAAATGCATATAGAAACATCCCATTCTAAGAGAAAGATAGGGCGTCCACTTTCCAGACCAGAAGACGAGGCTCTCTGGCACAAAACTTTGGAAGTTGTCTGTTCATGGGGGAGGCAAAAAGGTTTGTTTGAGGAATACCCCAAAGGTGGACAATGTCTATAAGCACATCCCCTTGAAGCATCCATTCATGGGATGATGTTTGGGACCTGCTCATATAATCTACCATACAACTGTGAAGATGGGATGTGCACTGCCTACAGGGTCACCTAGAATTTTGTTGCCATCTCCCAAGCCTGAAAAGCCAACCTGCATAATAGATGGGATTTGGTCCCCCCGCCCTGTTTGTTCACATACCAGAGGACTATCTTACTGTCTGTGAACAGCTTTAGAGGCCCTGGTTGGAGGGGTGGAAGGTCTGCATGGCCAATAGCAGCACCCTCATCTCAGTTACACTGATGTGCTCCTTCAACTGAGAGGGAGACCAGATCCCTAGTTAATTTCAGGTGGCCAAAAGTTGCTCCCCAACCTATGTCTGAGGCGTCTGTGCAGATCTTTTAATGAGGAGCAGGAGGGTGTAAAGGAAGTCCTGGGTTGAGTAACACGATGTATCCAACAATGAAGTTCCCTTTTCAGATGGGGATGAGAGGAATGGAGAATTCTGAGGGGGCGCTGGTGTTGCATCCAAACTGATTTTAGATACCATTGCCATTTTCTGTGGAGTTTGGATAAGGGGAGCAAGAAAATGGTGGATGCCATGAGGCAAAAGACCCTGAGAAACTCTCTGGCTGTAATGTGGTGAACCAGAAGAAGGTTTTGGAAGTAACAGATGAGGTCCTGTATCTTTTAGGGGGGGGTAGAGAGACCTTCATAAGATCTGTTTGTATCCTGCAACCCAGGAAGGTTTGACCCTGTGAAAGGGTGAGAACTGATTTCTTTAAGTTTACGGTGAACCCCAGACTTTGTAGGAGATTGATGGTAAAGGCAAAATTTCAATGCAGCTCCTCTGTGGAGGTAGCTAGGAGGAGGATGTCATCCAGTTATGCAAAGGTGTGTATTACCTGGAGTCTTCAGTGGGCAATCAGGGGGGCAAGGCATTTGGTGATGATCTTTGGTGCTGTACGAAGTCCAAAGGGCAAAGCACAGAACTGAAAATGCCATGATGATACAGAGAAGCGTAAAAACTTCCTGTAGTTAGGATGGATGGGAATGTGTAGATGTGTCTCTCTGATATCCAGGGTAATCATGACGACTTGAGGCTAAATGAGTGGGAACAGTCTGGAGGGTCAGCATCCGGAAAGTGGGCAATCATAGAAAGGTACTGAGATGTGACAGGTTGAGAATGGGTCTCCATGGACCTTCCTTCCTGGGCACTAGGAATAACCTGGAATAAAATCCTTTGCCTATTTTGTTTTGTGGGGACACTCTGGATGGCACCTTGGTTCAGTAATTCTAACAGAACCTGTGGGAAAAAGGCAAGTTGTTCCCTGGGAAGTTGAGGGATGCCTCTGAAGGAGGGTCGTTGATCCCACAACACAAAGTACCCTTTCTGAACAATTGAGAGGACCCAGGCATCTTGGGTTATACTTTCCCAGGCTGGTAGGATAGGGGAAGGTACTGGGAAAGTGGGATGTGGGTGAGGGGGGAAGACCGTCAAGGAGAGGATGGCTTGTCTGGAAATGGACACTTAGGTGGCGAGTTGCCAGTGGGGTCTCTAAGCTGTTGTGGTTTCCTGTCATTCTGTTTTTTCCTGGGTTTTGTGTGATGTAAACACCTATTCACAAATACAGGCTTTGCAGGGTAATTTCTTTGGAATTTGGGTATTTGGGGAAACAAAAACATGTTTCAATTCCTGCAGTTCCTTACCCTTTTCCTGCAATGAATCCAACAGGTTAGCAGCTGTAGGTCCAAACGAGGCAGAATTGTCCAAAAGAGCATCCATAAGTATGACTTTTATGTCCTCGGGTAAGGGCTGAAGTTTCAGCCAAGAGAATCTTCTTAAAACTGATCCAGAGGTAGCCGTTTTGGCAGAAGCCTCTGCAGCATCATAGCTGCATTTAATGAAATGACATGCTACTTGAGAAGATGCACCAAGCAAAGCAGCAGCTAAGGTTTTATTTTCTGAGTCACGTAGGGCTGAAATTACCTGTGAGAGTTGGGAAATAAGCTCTAAAGCAAATTTGGTCATATGTGCTTTATAATTTATGGCCCTAAATGCAAGAGTGCCAGAAGTGGATACTTTTTTTTGCCTCATCTATCCAGGATCCTGCTATCCTTATCAAATGGTAGGAGGGTAGTGGAGGGCAGCAAATTTGACAGTTTGTCAGAAGCCACAGAAATTACAGAAGGTTCTGCAGGAAAACATCTAGAGAGAAACTTGCAGTCCTCTGGGACCTTGTAAAAGTGGTCTGGCATTTTGGGGGCGGGTGGCTGTGAGGCTGATGCAATAGCACTGAGAATGGCAAGCAAAGACAGGAGGAATAGTCAATGGACTAGGTGATTCCACCGGTAATAGCTTATAGTATATTTTCTGTACTTCAGATACTTGGGTGCTATCCCCTTTAAAATGGGCTCTCATCTTAGCTGGGGTCTCTCCAAAGGACAGGTTTTTCAAAGGTGAATCTGTTCCATTAGATTCCTCTTCTGGGAGGCATAATCCAGGGAGAAGGGATCTGTGAAGGGTAAACCAGTGATTCTTCCCCTGAAGATGCCTCTTCCTCTGATATATCTTCTTCCCTAGTCCTTTTAAGTGGAGAGACAGTAGTGCGAGGGGGAGCTGTAAACCCTGGAGGAGGAAAAAAAAGTGACATAAGAGCACTGAAAAGGCCCTGAGTGAATTGTCGCCAGTCGCTGGCAGGTTCTTTCGCTGGAGACAAATTTTTTTTTTTGCTTCTTTTTCCATGCAAGTCTGCTTTATGTAGGGCAGGAAGGCCTGACACAGGCCTATATTCGATGAGGTTGGAATATACCTCTTTCCTAACATGGATCTGAGGAATCCCCTTAGGGCCTTACATAATTATGAGACACGGTTCCCGACGGACATCCAAAACAGATGCCTGCTCGGCCTCTGCAGACATACTTTGGCTCTGTTCCAAGGTGGTCTGAACGTCAGGCTTGGCCTGTAGATCTGAGCTGTGAACCGGGTGCATCTCCAGGCTGTCTTCCACCTCAAGAGAGATGTCTGTAACCAGAGAGGTGCAGCAGAAAGTTCAGGCCATTGCTTTTTAGCCTTCCACTTCAAAATCGTCTTGGCTTCGAGCCCCAAGGATCCCTCCATAGCACTTTTTGCTAGCAGCTTTAAGTGCTGATTCACAAGTTAGATAGCTAAAGAAGATAATCTACTTCTTAAAGTCTTTGGGACAAACGCCTGACAAATAAAGCAGTTTTTGTGGTCATGACTTAGGCCTAGGCACTGGAGGTGGTTATCCTTGAGTGGAATTTATCATCCACTTTGGCACTTGTCCCTCTTGGATGACATGAACCCTAACCAAAGACAGTAGCATAAGTAAAAAAACTCCCCAGTGGGGCACTGATCTGAAAATTAAAGAATTGCAAACAACTCTGAGTCAGACCGTGCATTGGAATCTGGCATTCGGATCTGGAGACAGAAAATTTTTGAGGATGGTGTGCATGTATGTCACTTTTATGGCAGACTTCCAATCACAGCTTATGTGCGACGTACCACCCACACTACTGTAGTATCATAGAAAAACTCACTAAGCTAGGCATCAACCCCTATATCACTAGGTGGGTTGCAAATTGGCGCACAGATAGAACCCACCATGTGAAAGTAGCTCACTCCAAGTCAGAGTGTCGACCAGTCACAAGTGTAGTCCCACAGGGTTTGGGTCCTGGGTCCTCTCCTGTTTGGTATCTACTTCCCTGAAGTCCAGGCCAACACGAAAGGACTCTGGCTGACAAGGTTCGCAGACAATTGCAAGTTGGGAGCTATTATTAACTCCCTAAGTGATGATGACATCCTACAGAAAGACCTCACGGAGAACAACAACTGGTGTCAGAACCATGGCCTTAAGCTCAATGGCAAAAAATGTGTATTCATCTCCTTTGGGAAAAGCCCGGTTCCCATGAATTACCACATCGATGGTAAACACAGAAGGCGTTATAAGAGATCTGGGAACACAGGCTGACCGCATCCTCTCTTTTGACCGCCACACTGTCACTGTGGTCAGAAAGTCCCATCTGGTACATCTTATTACTAAGGGTTTTGCACCCAGAAAGAAAGAGGTCATTGTCCCCCTCTACTCTTTCCTCATTAGGCCAGTCATGGAGTACAATTCTCCACTTGGCATTTACCTCACTAGACACCTGCAACAACTGGAGAGGCTGGAAAAGTACCTCACAAAGAGGATTCTAGGCCTTGAAGACTTGTCCTATATGGAAAGACTCAAAAAACTCCAACTATTCTTGGTCTCATATTGCCTACTTAGAGGTGATCTAGGCTCGACTTACAAAGCCATGTCTGACCCAGCTCCGCTAGAAATGCTACAGCTAAAGAAATCCCAATCCCTCCACACCACATGCTCCAGATACCTCAACCTCATTACCACAATCAAGGGACAGGTTCATAACCCAGAGACTGCCCATGCTATGGAACAGACTTCCCATACATGTCAAGCAGAGCCCCTCACTGGCTCTCTTCAAGAGAAATCTTGATGAGTGGATGGGAAATAGAAAATTCATCCTGGGGATCACTTCAGTGGCTCTACTCGACAGAGGCACTGGGAACTAAGGTCGGGTGGCATGATGCCAGGGTAATCCTATGGGCTAGGCTTGTAAAGGCTCTAGGGCCATTAGCCTAGTACACACCTATGAACCTATGAAAAGACTTTTGTATACTGGCTGACGTCAGGTGTAGTACGGCGGGAAGCTTCCCCATGTTATCAATACTGCAAAAGATGAATAGGAGGACATACACACCTCTCAACCTCTTAGATCAGGAAATCTGGTCAAAGCCACAAATAATGGGGGGAACAAAGGACCAAAATAGGGAAACCTTTTAAAGATTGCTCTTACTAACTTAAAAAAGTTGATAGAATAACAGATTTGCATTAGCATGACTTTTCTGAAGGGTATGAAGTCTGAAACGAGCGTCTTCCATTATTTTCTGACTTCAGACCTCCGTGATTTCCAGAAAGCCACAATTTTATGAGAAACCGACCAAAAGCATGAGGCAAAAATCTAGACAGCTGAGAGGAAGGATGTATCCTATAACAAAGGTAGGGATACAAATACTTTTAGTAAAGTGTTACACCCCAGTGGCTTAGATGCCTAAATTAACATAAATGGACTTTTCACAACATAACAAAATGCATAGCTCCAGTAAAGAAATAGGTGTAGGACTAGAAGACTTGAAATGAGATTTAACTCTGGGCGGAAGGGTTAGACAAATTTGACAGCGAGTCTTGTCAAGAGACTCCAGTTGTTAAAATCATGACAGGTCAGTGTGGAGATTGAAAGGCAAGGGTTTATAGTTAACAATACGCTAAGGGAAGTAGGTGTAGAAGTTGAGGAAGAGATGGAAGAAACTTATACAGAAAGAAAAGGGGAATTTAAAAGTGTCTTAAAATTCTTCTTGCTACATGAAATCAGAGTGTCACTCAGAAAAAGGAAGCAGGACTCTAAACAAATAAAGCAATAGAACTACTGAAGAACACAAAGGAAACCTGGTGGAATAGTTTTGAGGGTCACTTTTTACATAGGAAACTAGAAAAGGGGACAAACCTGTACTTGCGACTATAGCAGAAGAGGACACAACCTCCAGTTCACATTACAATACTGATGAAAATAATGTTGACTTGAGTGACCCCCAGATAACTCATGTCAACTTTAAGAAGGCCTGGAAAGAAGATGACACACTAAACAAGAGATAATGTGAATACAGTAAAATACAACAAGAGTAGCAGGGGATATAAAATAATAAAACCGTGAAACTTCGTACCCACAGTCTGAACTAAAAAACAAAGAAAACCCAAAACGTTTTCTACAGACAGAGCAGACTATGAGCTTATTACAAGTTCCAGGGTCATTTAGAACACTTTTAATGAAGTTAACACACAGCCACATTTTGGCTGGTCATTTAGGAAAGAATAAACTATAAAAGCTAAAATTTTACACAGATTTTACTGGCCTAGTGTTATGATGGCAGATAATTTGTGTGCAATATTCCACAGAATGTCAAAGGACAACATCTAACCCTGTGTGTAAGAATGCTTTAATACCATAGCTATTGTGGAAATCCCATTTGAAAGAACAGAAAATTACACTGTAGACCCCTCTGTAAAATACAGTAAGAGTCATTGGCATATTTTGGTAATCACTGGTAATGCATAAAATTTCACGAGGCAGTAACAGCTCTGCAGAGTTAATTCAAAGTCCACAGTGCAAAAAAAAAAATTAGTATTGCATGTTTTTCTATAGAAGGAATTTCCTGAAAAAATAACTGACCAAAGCACCCCATTCATGCCCCAGGCTATGCTGCAGGACCAACAAGGCATGCCCAATCTTTTCTGTTCAACTCTCGTCATGAGTAGATGAGATCATGGGGGATTCCTAGGCAAAAAGGATTAGGTTTGTAGGGTTCTTGCCTGTCCATGAATCGCTGGGTTCCATAACTGCAGAAAGAGTGGGCTAACTTGGGGGGGCAGGTAGAAGAGCCATCAAGGTTGATCCTGTGGGTGTAGAAAAAAATGTTTCCAATTAGAAAAAAAATTGCAGCCTTAAAAGAAAGGGAAAGAAAGCCCATTGTGGTGGTGGGGGTTGGGGTAGGGAGAGGCTGTACAAGGTGAAGGAGGATCACCTGAAGAAAAGGTCTTCAGGAGTACAATGATCAGGTGCAATTCTTCTCACTCTGAGATACCATATAGCAAATGCAATTGCTGAACTGCACAGCAAAAACTAGGGCATTGCAGCCATTAAAAAAAAAAAAAAAAAAAAAAACAGGAATCCTGAGTAGTCAGTGTGACGGTCCCAGTACAAGTGTACAGACAGACTTTGAAAACAGCAATACAGGCCTTTCCTCTGAAAGGAACTATCCCACCATCTAGAAAGTACTGCAGACAGAGGGAAAAAAATCCCTAAAGTTCAAAGAATCTAAAAAATACACAGTAACTGAGGAATGTAGGGGGTCTGTAAAGGTTTAGTACAAAATAAAATACTTTTGTACATATAACCTTACAAGCAGAACCCCTACAGGAAAAAGGATGAATAAGGAGCATTACCTTAGAAAAACAATGGTCCCATAGCTCTATTAAGTCTTCCTAATGACTTATAAGTGCCATCCAGAGAACCTCTTACTGGACAGTCAGGAACTCTTGTCAGACACTTCCCATTAATATACAATAAAGAAAATGTTGGGAAACCTCACCATAAACAAAACAGAAACTTCAGAAACAAAGGAACCACACAGCAACCTGAAAAGTTTTGTCTCTTCTACTTATGGGACTAAATCCTGGAGTTAAATGGTTCATTAAAAAAAAGTCTGAAAGTAAGAGAGAGATTATTTTTCTGACTGAGTAGTGCTTTCTTTATTCCACATGCAGAAATACCCATAGTCAAACCCTTAGTATGAAAAGGGAGGAGGGAGGGACCTTTAGCACAACATTATTTAAGAGAGAAATCGAACTCCACTCAGTTATTTAATGGCCATCTGGTACAAAAAAAACAAGGAAATGAACCAACAAATATAGGACTACTACTAGAAAATGTATTCGCTGACATCTGATTTGCAGGCTCCTAACGCACTAATAACAGGGTGTCAGCAAACTGACTTTTTTTTGAGGGGTCAGGAATAATGCAACCCAACCCCAAGCAGAGGGCTCTACTTCTGGCATAATCGGACTTTATTATCCTAACTCCAACATCAACGCATGCAAGAGAAAATATCACTGCCCACAACGACCTGGGTCAAAAAATGGAACCTCTATCATGAGTGTGTGTGTGTGTGTGTGTGTCTTTCGGCTTTTCCCGGTTAGGGGTCGCCACAGCGGAACTCCGGTCCACTAATGATTGTCAGTAGAGTTTTACGTGCTGGCTTGCCGGGCCTAACACACAACCTTCAACGAAGGAACGCCCATTCACGCATGTCGTCACACAGTAGACACTCTGAGAATTGAACGGGCAACGTCTAAGTGTGAGACGACAATGCTACCGCAGCACCACCACAGTTTTTTTTTCTATCATGAGAGAGTAAAAAAAAAAATTAATGTCAGCATGACAGTATGGCAATGAAATGAACATCAACAAGTGGTCATATTACCTAATCCAGTGTCTACACACAAAATAAGAAAATGCTACTCTCATTAGATACTCCTCTTGTGGGGTCCCAGAAGTCCCAGAACAAATGGTTCTTTTAGAAATGAATAGCAAACACTAATGTAAAAGTGCAAATAAGGTGGGTTCTTTCACACAAACAGCATGACAGACATTACACATTTCCCAATCATACACTTAGAAATGCAACAACTGAAGGATGTTTATTGTTTGAACTAATCATTGTATACAACACAATCAAGTAAGGCTTGCTAGCACTTAGTGCTGCTGGAGGTTTAACTCACAGGGTCACAGTAGGATGAAATTTTTTTTAAAAAGTTATAAATAGGCTGAGGTAAAACAAATACAAAAATAGCCTGTGACTACAAATATCAATGAAATGAGACGGTACCACAAACAACCTAAGGGGAAGTAAAGGGATGCATTTAGAAACACTGACTTAAATCTAAAAAAGAAAAGCAAAGAAAGCAATTTGCATACTAGAACAACCTACAACATATTTATAACAGATACTTAACTAAACAAAAACTGTTGGCAGATACAGTACTAATGGAAAATTTCCTTGTGTCTTTATTAGACAAATTCAATAGTAGAGCTGTACTAATATTGTCACAGACAGAAAAGTATGCTATTTAAGAGAACTGTGACAATGCAGGCTTGAGGCGTGCTGTCATGCTTTGAAATTTTTACATTTTTGATAATCTGGTTAAATTCTGAAGTGTATACTAGATGTTTAGCTAAATATAGTTCCCAATGAAAGACTTCCGCATCAAGAATACCTGCCTTACTTTAAACATCTACCACACAAGTCCACAATCAATTAACTAAACAAAAGCCACTTTACATGTGCATTATTTCTGTTTTATATTTCAAATACCATCACCCCATGGTGAAATGAGTTATTTGCATCTTAGAGGAAACTTCGATAAAATAGATACCTGCTATCTTTTCCATTTTGTACAGCAGAATATCGATCCGTTGCAGTACGCTCACAAACATAGGTGTTTCTTCTAGTCATCCCTCCACCAGGAAATGCATTGCTCTGGAAAAGGACATTTAATTACATTAAAAACAATTAAACCACACAAAGGTAGTGCAGTATGTATCCAGGAATCAGATGTGCAACTGGCAATAAAATAAATTAAAAAATCAGTTCAATGACTTACAGAACATATTTATATTTTCTAGTGCTAGAGAAATTATGCACAACAACATATCAAAGTATTAAAGGACAAAAATGCAGCAGCGGTTTAGAATGCTATTAAAAAAAAAAAGTACAACTGTGTAGGACATTCATTACGCAAAAGCCTTAAATCATACAATTTCAAGTTACTAAATTCCTTACAAATGGATATTGTCCTTGCCATTCATGCCCCATCTGACCAGAATCTTAAGATAACCCACAGAGTATGCCTCCATCAGCATTCTGATTTAGAATGCTTGTAGGGAAACGGATGTTAGTCATAAACCGGGTTTGTTTTAGCAGGTAGAATATATATATATATATATATATATATATATATATATATATTAACGACTAACAGAATAAATATTATAAACTATATAACAAAAGAAAGAACCAACAGATTAAAAAGATAAAACATAAGTATTCATTATCAACAATGAACAAAGTAGAAAAGAGAGGGAAACTATAATCTTTATGCATCGTGAAAACTACTTTGTACCTGGTGAGTTTTAAACCAAAAACCATCATTCAACAAAACCAGAAATTGCTGGCAACTACAGTACAGTACTCGTGCATGCTGCACTTCTGTGATTTTGTCAGTGGCTGGCTTATATAGCTTTTTATCTACATAATAGCAATGATGTAGTCCTTGCATTTCACAGTCAAGCACATCCCACGTCAATGATTACAATGTTCCACCATCAACACAACCAACTGACAAAGAAAACTCATTTTTATATAACTATTCAGTTGCTATTATTATTATTATTATTACTGCTATACCTGACGGAATGGTGTCCGTTCAGAATGATGTACATCTCTAAATCTTCCACTTAAAATTTCCAACAGTCACTACCTTCTATTTAAATATAAACTGTCCTGTCTCTTCCTTGTGCAGGTTCCCCAAATGAATAAACTCTCTTCAACTCTGACATCTTTTTACAATAGTAATGGATCCTAACATGCACTTAAAGCAACCTATTTTATCCTATTCTATCCTACCTGACTTCAATTTTCCCTTACTTAAACAATCCTTCCATGGATTCCACTTCTGAATAAGGTTGCTACCTTGTCAAATGCATGAAGTACAAAGTGGGACATTTTGTTTACAGAAATGCAAGATTTTTCAGGACAAAACATACCCACAATCACTACAAACGGACTGAAATTCACATCTTTGCCAAAATAAAAGCTCTGATCTAATGAAGCCCATTTACAAGAAAAAAGTGATGTGCTTTTCTAAAAATAAAGCCTTTTCAGAGAAAGATAATAAACAGCCTTTACAGATGAATATGACTGTTCTTGTGCTGTATCTTAATAGATTTCCTTCAGAGTTGTTACTCTTAGAATTTGAGTTGTTTCTGTTGCTTTGTATAGCAGCAAGATGTTTCAGATGCAAAATAATCGTTTTATGCAACTATTAGAAGAAACTTAGAAAATACGATTTTTCCTAAAATCTCAGGGTATTTGCCCTTTTTCACTAGATTCCAGGATACAACAGCCTAAAGGGACTATCCTGTATAAAGAGGGGCAGGTGGTAACTATTTGTTCAGAAAAGTAGTTTAACTGCTCTGTGTACATACTTGTTCCTCCATTTCCATTAAATCTATTATTCAATTCGCTAACTCTTGCACATCTGGGAATTTCCAAAGATTTCCAATGTTGAGTTTTAACTTTCTTGGACAAAAGCATTATTACTGCAAATAGCTATTACTTTCACTTCTCTTTTCCTTCTTTATTACTCTCATTATAAATAAACTGTTCTTTCTATGTCCTCGCCAAAGACTTCTCATACCAATATTTGAAGATTAACTTTATATCGTATTAGTAGACAACTCCAAAATAGGCGTTTTAATATACCTCGTAATTCAAGCCTACTGCAATCTCAGTTTTAGTGTACTGCAAAAATATTGCAGAAGCACTTTAATTTTATGTTAGTTAACTGGGTAGGTGGGCTGATCTGAGGACCCTTTTTGTCCACAATCCTGGGTCAACGAGTAAATACAAAATAGAGAGAAAAACACCCATTTCAATTTTCATTTACATAAATGTATGATTAGCTATGTCAAACATGACATTTAATAACAATGTTTTTGTTAAAAAGAACATGCATTTAAAAAAATAGAGTCAATACAAAGTATTGTAGTGTTATAAACCATGCACATACATAAAAAAAACTATAGAAAGAAAACATGCAAGTCTGATAATCAAATAAATGACACAGTTCAAATGAACTAGAATGAAGGACATACAAGCTAGATCATCACACACAAACTTACAGTGATCTTTGTGGATATGAAGTTTTGAAGTGATATGTAAGAGACTGAGAAAGAACAACAAACCTCACTCCAATGCAAATGTGCAAAAATGTCTTGGTTTAGTGGACTGCCTCAAGACAGTCCAGGTCTCTTGCCATATTTCTTTAGTATACTGCCTTCCTAAAGCTTTTGTCCAACCTTTCTTAATCTCATCAGTTTCTTAAGTACTTTACCAAGCAGTTGTTTATTCAATAAGTCATCTTTTTTTCTAAACAGCTACCTAAACTGAGTAATGCAAGTTTTTTTTGGTCCCACGTTTCTTACTATATTGCATTAAGTATCTGTATAACCCAATATTATAATCCTTCACTAAAACTTTTCCTTGGCCTGCTCCCATTTCACTTTTGGATCATGAGGTTTCCCTGCCACCACCACCAGAAAATGTTTTTTATTCCCCATCACCCTGAAATCCCTCTTAACAATGATTTCCATGCTGCATTGGTTTGTTCTTAACCAAGCCCCTAAACCTCTGCAGTTCTGTCTGCATGTTTATTAAACTTCTTAAAATCACCATCTGCATACATAGCACTGTTCTATTCCCTCCCACACCAAGCTGCTCCATTTATCTCAGAATGCCTAAACCACTGAGTCACTGGCTCCAAATAAAATGTGAAATCTAAGGAGGATTAGGGGCATCCCTGTCTGGTGTCCCTCAAAAGCAAAAAACTGAGATGCTAGCTTGGGTCTTGACTTTGGCTTCCCCCACCCTTGGGTATACTCATGAGCCCCAAAGTTTTCTCCGGGAAACCCATTTTGGCCATGACTTTAAAGAGATAGCATTGAAAAAGTGTTTGATGGAGCTGAGTGGGGCTGAGAGTAAGTAGAATCAGATGGGTATCTTTTTATTTTATTTATTTATTTTACATTTGTTTATTGGGAAAATCCAACTGGACAAAAGTCCTTTTTCAGCAGAGGCCCAGGTAAAAAAGCTCCAGAAAAGACAGTCACTATATTGTAAATGCCCAGAGTACACACTGACTATATACGTTTATATTACATCACACAGAAATGCATTTGATATCACAGAAGCAAAGCAGGGAGAAAAGCTCAAATGAAGACATACCATTTCATTTTACTGTGAGTACACTGAGTTCACATTGCGATTATACATGTACATTATGTATCACAGAGAAATGCATACAAAAAGTACAGTTGTGTACACATACCATAAATGTAGATGTTCGAGTGTATTCACTGTTGCAGTCATCACATTTGGGTTATCTGCCTGCAGGTAGCCCTCAGCCAGCCTAAATACCAGAGTCTTCGGATTCCTGCGTCAGATGCTGTCTCTTCTTCCATGACGTCAGGTCGTCAGGGGTATAAATCATGCATCTGAAGCCATTACCATCAGTTTTTCCTGCCCCAGATGTCACGTGCCCCCACAATGGGAAGCAATTATATGTTATGGTACACCTCCATCAAAAAGCAAATACACCAGACAGCTTAAATATACCAAACAAGAAGGAAAGGTAGAGTCAAGAGAAGTCAAGGGGCTGGAGAGAGGGTAACTAGGACTGCAACAGTGAATACACTCAAACATCTACATTTATGGTAAGTGTACACAACTGTACTATGTTCTTCGTGTTTCAATGTTGCAGTCATCACATTTGGGTTGATTCTCAAAGCTAAGGAAGGGAGGAGGAAATTAGAGAGCATTAGGACCAGCTATTAAGCCCTGCAAGACTGCAGTGGCAAAACCAGCTCTGGATTTAGAAAAAAAATAGGCATGTGGTAATGCTTGGTGAAGGTGTGTACAGAGCTCCAAGTAGCGGCTTCTAGGATGTCCCTGGTAGGGCCTCCTCTGAGAAAGGCTGCAGAGGTAGATGCAGCCCTGGTGGAATGTGATCTTAATTCCATGGTGCTTGTAGCAGAAATGAATGCAATGGGCTATCCATTTGGAAATGGTTTGCTTTGAAATGGCCTTCCCCTCTGCCCCTGCAGCAAAGCCAACTAGCAGCTGTTCAGACTTTCTGAGAGGCTTAGTCCTGTCCAAATAAAATCTAAGTTGTCTGTGCACGTCCAGAGAGTGCAGTATTCGCTCCCCTTTGTTTTGTGGATTATGGAAAAAAGTAGGCAAATGAATGGACTGATTTAGGGCCACACTAGACACCACCTTGGGCATAAAGGAAGGATTGGTTCTGAGGGAAACCCTGTCTGTATGGAAGATAATGAAGGGTTCCTACTGCCATGACAGCCTGTAATTCAGACACTCTTCTTGCTGAAGTGATGGCTAGAAGGAAGGCTGTTTTCCAAGAAAGAAATTTCAACTCTGCTGTTGCAGCTGGCTCAAAGGGGGGCCAAACTTTTCCAATACAAAGTTAAGGTCCAAGGCTGGAGTGGGGGCCTTACATTTTTTGCCCCTCTAAGGAATTGTTTTAGCAGGGGGTGAGAGAAGAGGGGTGGATCAGTATTATAATGTGCTGAAATGGCAGAGGCATGAATTTGAATCGACGAGAAGGATAGGACCTTGTGGAGCATTTCTGTTAAGTATTGAAGAAGGTAAGCTGGGCACCGTTGTGCCCATCCCCTGAGTCTGGCTCCAGAAACACTATCTTTTCCACTTTTCAGCATAGGATTTTATAGTACTAGGCATCCTTGCCTCCAGAATGACATCTAGCACCTGCTTACTGAGGGATGCTACTGGAGAACTCAAGGAATTAGCCAGACTGCAAGGTTCAGGAGGGTGCAGAATCTGGCCCACTTGCTGGGACAGCAGGGAAGGGGTCTGAGGCAGGTGCCATAGTTCCAGCAGTGTCATACTGCGCAAGAGGGGGTACCAGTGCTGGCGTGGCCAGTCTGGTGCAATCAATATTGTCCTTGGCTTGTCCTGTTTGATCTTTTGTAGAACCTTTGAGAGGAGAGGCAGAGGGGAAAGGCATAAACTGAGAGGCTTTCCCAGGTAAAGGACAGGGCATCCACTTTCCAAGCTTGACTGTGGGGAGTTCTTGTGCAGAATTTGTCCAATTGGTAGTTCTGAGGGGAAGCAAACAGGTCTACCTCTGGAGTCCCCCATTTGTTCCTCAAGATGTTGAATATTTTTGGTTCTAGTTTCCATTCGTGTGGGTCCATGAGATTTCTGCTTAAGTCATCTGCCAGTGAATTTAGCTTACCTGGCAGGAATTGAGCTTGAAGATGCACTTGGCAGCTCAAGGCTGTGTTCCACAGAGCCATGGCTAGTCTGCAGAGAGGGTACGAGTGGGCTCCCCCCTGCTTGTTTATGTACCACATAACTGTGGTGTTGTCTATCTTTACCAATAGTTGTCTTGGAAGAATGCAGTCTTTGAAGGCTGTCAGGAAATTCTGTACAGCTAACATTTCTTTTTGAATGATATGCAGGTGCATCTGTCTCGAATTCCATTTGCCCTGAATGCACTGCCCTGCCAAATGAGCCCCCCATGCATAGTCTGATACGTCTGTTGTTAAGGGTTTGGGCGGCAGGGGGTAGAGTGAAAGGAAGCTCCTTGTTGTGGTAGCAGGCCTATGCTCACCAAAGGAACTCTGTCTTTATAAGGGATGATAGGAATCATCGATTCCAGGTCCTGAGAATGTTGACACCATAAGCTTTTTAGATACCATTGTAGTTTTCTCATATGCAGTCTTGCATATGGAATTAGTAGAATGCAAGAGGCCATGAACCCCAGGGCTTGCAGAATTTTTCTTGCAGATAGCTGGGGTTTTGTGGCCAATAGTTTGAAGTAGGTTGTCAAATAAACTTGTTTCTCCGGAGTGAGGAAAGCCATCTGGGAAGTTGTGTTCAAGCTTGCTCCCAGGAATACAATCCATTGGCAGGGTACTAGGTGAGATTTCTTTTCGTTTATGGTGTACCCCAGTGAGGTTAGAAGTTTCTTTATGAATGCCAGATGTTGTAATAGCAAGTCCTGGCTTTCTGCCTGAATCAGACACTCGTCCAAGTATGGGTATATCTGAATATTTCTCTGCCTGCAAAATGCAATGGCTGGAGCTAGACACTTTGGCTTATCTACTGTGCCCAGGGTATTCACAAAGGGAAGTGCAGAGAACTGACAGTGCATGGAGCCTGCCCTGAAGCATAGGTATTTCCTGCAAGATTCCCTTATTGGAATGTGCAGGTTAGCTTCCTTTAAATCTAAGGCTGCCAGCCAGGCATCTTTGCCTAGCATAGGAAGAAGCTGTTGAAGTGTTAGCATTTTGAATTTTGGGATTACCAGATAGGTGCTTAGAATAGAGAGGTCCAGGATAGGATGCCAGGAGCTGCCTTTCCTGGGTACCAGGAAAAGTCTTGAATAAAAACTCTGTCCCCTTTGTTCTGCTGGGACAGGTGGAATAGCCCTGATACTTAGAAGAGAGAGAGAACCTGCTGTTGGGCCTCCACCCAGTGATCTGAGGGTAGGTCTGGCCAACCGTTTGGGGTTGGTAGTGTGGGGAAGTGGAATCTGTATCCTTGGGAAACTATGCTCAAAACCCATTTGTCCTGGGTAATGAGTTCCCAGTTTTTTGCATGCAGGGCAAGCTTTCCTCCCAAGGGAGCAGGCAGTTGAGCAGGGCTTGGAAGGGTTAAGGTTAAGTCATTGTGCCATTTTTCCATAGGGGGTGGCTTACTACTTCCTGCTTTGGAAGTGGGATCACCCCACTGCTTAGGCCTGTGCACAGCCTGAGACTGTAACCTAGGTGGTCTGCTGTTCCTGGGTTTGGACTGAAGGCCTGGAAGAGAATGGGAAGGGCCAATGCCTACTAAATCTGGGAGGGTGTACTTGCAGGAAATCTTTAACGGTTTGCATAGATTTAGCTTTTTCCTCCATCCTTTTGAGGACGACTTCTGCTTTGTTGCCAAACAGGCGGTCTTGGTTCAAGGAAGCATCCAGTAATTTAGCTTTAACATGATCTGGCAAGTTTTGCTCCTTAAGCCAGGCATGCCTTCTAAGTACAGACCCAGTGACAGCAGCCCTGCAAGATGCTTCTAAAGTGTCAAAACCACATTGCAAAGTATGTTTACCAGCTTGTTCTGCAGAATGCATTAAATCCTGTAATTCTGTGCGTTCAGCACGGTCTGGAATCAACATAATTTTCTGTTTAAGTAGTCCCATATGATGCTGCTGATACTTTAACATATGAAACTGGCAATTTAAAGCCCTAACGGTCAAAGAAGCAGAAGTGTATACCTTCTTACCCCATCTGTCTAAGGCTCTAGAATCTCTATCAGAAGGGGTAGGATTTTTGGCAGCAGTAGCCTTAATGTCTTTTGGTCCTTGGGAAATGGTCTCTGGATTCGCAGTAGGATTCATGAAGAGGAACTTGAGAGAGTCAGGTACTCTGTAATACCGGTCAGGTTTTCTGGGAGCTGGAGATAAAGTGTCTGGGGGAAAGGCTAGATTCCAAGAAAGCATCATCTACAAGGTTCAGAACAGGAGGGATAGCTAAAGGCCTGTGTTGAGGAAGGAGTAAGAATTCCCTAAGCCTCTTTTTGGAGTCAGAGTAATCCTGGCTTTCCCAGTGAAAATGCTCCTTAAGAATGTGCAAGGTTTCACCAAAAGAAAAATCTTCTGGAGGGGAAGCAGAGGGAATGGAATCCTCTGCATCAGAATCCTCATAGGCAGATATGGGCAAATCCTGGTAATCAGAAGGAACAGAAATATTAGATTCCTGATCAGAAGAATCAGAAGGAAAATCAGTTCTAGGTCTCTTAGAGGGGGAAGGCTGGCTTCCCCTAACTAAGATAAAAAGGTCTTCAGCCATTCTAAGCATTTGTTTTTTAGGCATATGGGCCTGAGCCTGCAGTGTGGACATCTGTTTTCTAGGTGTGGTGCGAGTTTTAGGCCTGAATGAAGATGATGACGGTTTAAAATGCAAGTCTGTAGGCCTGAATACACCCTCAGAACCCGGTGCCTGCACAGCGGCTCCGGACCCATCCAAGGTAGAGACATCCGCAGGTTCCATAGTTGAAGAAGCATCTTGCGGCATACCGGACTCCGAATGGGTCTCAGTAGAGGCCTACGAATCTGAAGTATCGGGTATCAGGGGCTGCGAACGCGCCTCACTGAGTACCGGCGGACTGGCGACTAGCTTAGCGGAAGCGCTGTCGGCAGTTTTGGACCTATGTGGTTTGTCTCTGTCTTTATCTTTATGCTTTTTTCGAAGATTGGTAGTCGGATGGCTTAACGAAGTCATTTTGGAGTACTGAGACAGAGTACAAAAATAATTTGCTGCAAATATAGCCCAATGACGAATAGTGCGGGGGTTGAACAAGGCACAAAACCGACAGTGAGGGACGTCGTGGTGTGGGCCTAAACAGAGGATGCAGTACGAAAGAAAATCTCTATGAGGTATTTGCTTTCCACAAGTAAAACAATTAACTTTTACTGACATTGGTTGGAGCAAGAAAAAAGGATCCCCAACGTGGTACTTATCTTTTTTTTTTTTTTTTGAAGACTTTGGATCTGAAACTCAAAAATGAAAATTTCAGGAGTTGGCTGACCGGCACTTGCGAACTGCTTCTGCTTCGGGCACCACACGGCAAGGAAGACTGATGTAATGGCATCGGCTGCATGTTTTATACCCCTGACGACCTGACGTCATGGAAGAAGAGAGAGCATCTGACGCAGGAATCAGAAGACTCTGGTATTCAGGTCGACTGAGGGCTACCTGCAGGCAGATAACCCAAATGTGATTACTGCAACAGTGAAACACGAAGAACATCAGTATAACAAATTTGTCAGAGTCAAAGCAAGGGAGGCCTAGGCTATTTACAGATTTGGAATCAATGGGTGTTGTTTACAACACTTTAGAAAAAAAGGTAGGTTTTTTTTGTAAGTACTAATTCCTAATCTACAGGTTTTGTGAAGTTTGTGTTTTTGAAAGAAAAAAATGCCCCCCCTCCCCAAACGTCTTTACTAAATTTACACATATGACAAAGGCAATCTTACATTTATATAAATGAAAAACATACAAAATGACATCACTTTAGTAACAAACAATTTACATCACAGACACCACTGAAACAATTGTAGTTGCAAACATTATACATTACTTATAAACCATCCAGTCATTGTCAGTTAAGCATTATACAGCTCAATAAAATCCTGCCTCAAACTTCGTTCCTGGTCTGCATACATTGTTCCCACAATTCCCATTTTTTCCTATGTAGTTTGATTCTTCCCTTTTCTAAAAGATCCCGATTCCAGTTGTTTTACCTCTGTTACTATATTCACTACTTCTAGTAAAGTTGGTCTAGACTTTGATTTGCATTTTCTAGTAACTGCTCTTTTGGCAGCCACTATAATTAGACTTGGCAAGGCTTTACTATGTCTAGGCAATTACGAGTCTGTAGCACAACTCAAAAAAAAATCATCTCCCCAGTCAGTCCAATCCGCTCACCCAGCATCCCCGACACAGCGGTCTGCAGGGAATCCCAAAAGTCCGCCAGCTCATCATAATTCAAAAAAATATATTCCCAGCTACCTCTTTTTTGCCCATCACACCTCCAACATTCGCTATCCATCTGAGAAGAAAATTCTTTGGAGTCTACTTGGGGTATAAAAACACCTACGTAACACTTCCAGGCAAAGTGACAATCCTCTAGACTTTGTTGCATATTTTGAAAGATAAAATGTCAGCTTAAGAAAGAGAATGTTTAATCAGAAGCAAAATCTCGAACGCTCATGAGTGGAAATACAGGAAATCGAAATCGCTATTGTGGGGGACTGCGCCTCCCCCCCACTAAATATATATTCCAACTCAGAGATTGCACTACAGTGAGGAAAGGGCAAATTTTTCCATCTTCACTGCACTGTGATCTCACAATAGCGATTACGAAGAATGGCACTTTCGACTTCTAAGCCACTCATGATTTTGATTTTTCATCGATCTAATAAGGACCCTGCATGAACATAGCCATGTTTTTGTCAGGCGAGTTTTTAGTATGTTTTTTTAAAGTGAGCTAAGCCAGTAGCTGATGTTATGTTAGAAGGCAGTGCGTTCCAGATTCCAGCTATATAATTAAAGAGGGAATCTCCAGCGACATTATTAGCTCTGGTTAGCTTTATTGGGGATTTATGGCTAGAGTGTAGAGACTTGTTACTGGAGTATGGGTGCAGTGTATTTTGAAGGGAAGGGTTTTTTTCCGATTCATTTTGGATTTTATGGGCCACAGTTAGTTGGTTGTAAAGCAGAAAATGAGGAAATTCTAACCATTTAAGTTGCTTCAGTACAGTACAGTACAGTGATGTGATGTGATTTAAAGGGAGAGTTTGTGGCAAATCTGGATAGCAATCGGTTGGTAGTTTAATAGATCTGTTGAACTGCTTCCTTTATGTAGTGGAATAATGTGTGAAATTTTCTAAATGGCAGGGACTTGGTATTCAGAAATGGATTTGTTTATAGGTATGGATACTGGATAGGCAATTGTATCGGTGGTAATTCTAAGAAAATCTGCTGGTAAGTTATTAGCAGCGAGTGTAGTGGGCTTTAGTTTTTCAAGCAATTTTTTTATTGTGTCAGTTGATACGGACTGCAGGGAGTAGGTGGTGGTGTTATTCCTTGGTATAGGAGCAACTGGAATGGTGGTGGAAGTTTGCTTTTTAGAGGGGGCTAAAATAGTCTTGGTGAAGTATTTACTGAATTGGGTAGCTATGTTATCTGTATTATTAGCAGTAGAAGGAGGGGGTGTACTAGCTTTACTGGGCAGGAATATGTTATTAATAGCGGACCAAAACTTTTTTTTTGGGCTGTTTTGGTGTTTAGTTTGGATGTCAGTGTTTATCTTGCCTTGTTTGACTAATTTCATTGCCTTATTTCTGAGTTCACGATTAGCTTGTTTTGACACTTGGGACTTAAGTTTTTTTGCCACTGTTCCCAGGCTTTGTCTCTTGATTTGAGCAGTGACCTAGTTTCTTTGCTTAGCTAGGAGGCAAAATTAGATTTTATCCTTACTGTTCTGGGAGGAACTTGTGTGTTAAGGATGGTAAGGAAGGTAGTATTGAAGCATTCAACCATGTCTTTTAGGGGAAGTTGCTTAAGTGGGGCCTAATTGCAGTGCTTGAGGGTGGATGTGAAGTCTTTAGGGTTAAAGTTTCTTTTGTTCTTTATTAGATAAGTAGTTAGTTTTAATGCATTTGTTCCATGTCTGAGTAGAAAGGTTGGAAGATGGTCACAGAGGCTATCTGGGAGACAGCCAGACTGAAAGGAGTGGGTTGGTTTATATGTTAAAATCCAGTCAAGAATGGAGCGTCTATTACATGACTTGTCAACCCTAGTGGGTGTTTGGAGGATCTGAGTGAAGCCATGGAAGTTGATGTGATTTGCAGGATTGTGGGAGTTACAGGTTAACCAATCTATATTAAAATCACCCATGATTACTGTTTCCAGGGGTAGTGTTTTTGTAGTCCAATGCAATATGTTTTCTAGTGTTTGGATGTTGTCTGCAGGTAGACTACAGCTACCCATGATGTTTATCTGTTTTTTGAATTAATTATTAGTTTGGTAAGAATTACTTAAGCATTGTTAAAGTTGGGGACATTATGGTCTAAAGCTTCTAGAGTAAGGTGATTTTTAAATAAAATACCTACAACGCCACCTCTTTTGTCTTTTCTGTCTACCCATAGTATATTATAGCTAGGAGTTAGTATTTCTTTATTGCTAATGTCAGGTTTTAGCCATGTTTCAGTTATTAGTCCAATATCAGATAAGTATAGAAACAGGTTGGTGTGCAGTTCATGTACTTCGTGATACTCCTAATATTGATGTTTAGTAGCAGGAGATCTGCTTTGCTCCTATGGAGATTTGGAGATGTATGCAAGTAGTTGCTATTTTCGGGAGGTGTCCAGTTTAGCTTAGTTATTGGGCTAGGATTTGGATGGATGTCCCCACTGAGTGTTAGATTGTTTGCTATATTAAATAACGTTTTTTTAGAATTTTAGCTACATATGTATGATATTTCAGTGAGATTTGGGGGGTACTGTGGTGAGGGGTAAATAGTACAGGGTGCAATAAATTGAGCTAAAGACTGAGGAGGATATGATAACACTTTTTTCTTTTTGTGGGTAGGATATAGATGTAGTTTGATAGAGGGCTGGTTCAATTTAGGGTGGTGTGGTAGGAGGAGAAATGGGCAGCTACTGCTAGGATTATTACAGCAGCAGTATTTAAATAGAGCATATTTAGTTAGTTAGTTATATGACATTTGTTGATTGGGTTAGTCTGACTGGCTTAGTGCCCTTTTTCAGTGGCGACCCAGGGAGAAAAGCTCCACAGTACAATTAAGCAAGAAATTTATCGAACTGAAGTAAAATCCAATAAAAATACAAAAATAAATACAGGATTAAAGTAAAGGACAAAAAATATACACAACAGAGTAATTAAGCAGCAGTTCATTTAGGTACAAGTTAAAAAAAATCAGCCAAAAATACATTTCGTCAATGATAGTTAAGCAGCAATAGTGTGTGAGAGTATTAAATATAAGGCAGTTGCTAGTTGGAGACAAGAATCATGTATCTGGAAGTTAGGAAGTGAAGGAAAGTGATTAGCGGTAGGTGACTGTCATTTCATTTGTAAGGAGGTTAGTGTTGGAAAGATGAGTGGAAACGGAAGAATGGGAAAGGAGAGTAAGGAGAGAGTAATGGGAAAGTCAGGGGAGGTTTCAAGTGGGATGATGGCGGAGACAAGACCAGGCGCTGTTTAGGTAATTTTTAAGCGTTTTCTTGAATTCATGGGCATGGGAAATGTATCTGAGGGTCAGAGGGAGCTTGTTCCATGATAGAGCTGGAAAGTAGCTGCAGAGATTCTGCTCAATAGATTTTTTTAGGTTTGTGAATCTGTATGAGACATTGGTCGGAGTTTCCGAGGTGTCGAGGCGGGGTTATAAAGGGAGACAAGACAGGATAGGTTAGGCAGGAGGATCGCTTGTTCAGGATACAACGGATGATGAGAAGTTGCGTAAATAAGATTTGGTTAGAAAACTCAAGCCAGTTGAGAGTATGGAGAGAGCATGACAGTGGTGTGATTTTAAGGGAAGTTTAGCTGCAAATCTTGCTACTTTGTTGTAGGTAGTTTCAAGTTTGGAGAGTAGTGAGGACTGCAAGTTAGTTAAGAACTGTGAGCTGTAGAATAGTTGAGGGAGAAGGTAAGCTTGGGCAAGTGAGATTCCAGAGTTGGGTGTGAGGAATCATTTCTGTACAGAAGGCCAAGCTTTTGGTGGGTTTTCTTGATAAAGTAATGTACATGGAGGTCAAATTTAAGTTGGTCGTCTATGACTGCACCAAGGAGTTTGGTGTGGGTATCTGCTGTGATAGCAGTGTTGTTAAGGGAAGAGATGGCAAAGGAGCATTTAAGATGGTAGAGGGATTTAGGGAGGAAGAGTAGTAGTTTACTCTTTTTAGGGTTAAGTATGACTTGGTTGTCGGTAAGCCATTTTTCTGTGAGGTTGAAAGATGTTTGTCAGGGTATGCAGGTCAGAGGGGTTTTCAGCAGTGGAGATGATTGTAGAGTTGTGTGCATACTTTATAAGGCATGACTGAGGACAAAGTGTGAAGTTGGTTAGTAAAGATATTAAAGAGAAGGGGGCTTAGAATTGAGCCTTGTGGGACACTCATTTTGATGGGGAGAAATAGAGATAGAGCAGAGCACCATTTGACGGACTGCTGTCTATTTGTGAGGTAGCTGTTAAACCAGGATATAGTTGTTGGGGAGAAGTTGAGTTGAGACAGTTTGGAGAAGAGGACGAAGTGAGAGAGAGTGTCAAAGGATTTGGAGAAATCTAAGAAGATGCAGGACACTAGTTTATTACTGTCTCTGGCAAGGGTGATGGAGTTTGTAAAGGACATAAGTGCAGCAGTAGTGCTGCGGTGGGGGCACAAGGCATGCTGGGGTAGGGGTGAACAGGTTTTCTTGAGTGAGATATGCCATGATTTGTTTATGAACACAGTATTCAAGAATTTTAGAGAAGAGAGAGAATATGACAATAGGTCGATAATTAGAGAGCTCTACAGAAATTCCACCTTTGTGTATTATGATTAAAGCCAAACACCATAAGGTGTACACAGCATACCAGTTTCAGCTTATAGCCTTCATCAGTGCTAATATAGTTGGTCGGGATGGGTTTTGGTGAGAATGGGCAGTTTTACAGAAGGGGTTGGTAGGGTTAGCAGTTTGCTGATAATATAAAGTATGAATTAAAATGGATGCAGTTTCTTGAGGTATATTAGGGCAAGGGTTGGGAGTTGTGGCATTACCTGGGTGAAGAAACTGGTAAATAAGAATCCAGAATTTTTAGGGGTTTTTAGGTTCAGTAGTTTGAGGTATGTAATATAAGTTTTTATCAATGTTAATCTGTTTTTTGGTTAGGTTTCAGAGTTCTCTATATTTTTGAAAGTGTGTGAGAGATTTTGTCTTAATCCAGAGTTTCTAGGCAGAATCTCTGTCAAGGATAAGAGACCGGGTAGAGTTAGTGAGCTAAGGAGAACAATGCGATTCGACTCTGACTGTTCCAGGAGGGGCAAGGGAGTTAAGTGTGCTTAGAATGATGGAGTTGAATTGAAGGACAGTTTCATCAAGAGGAAGGGATGAAAGGCAGGACCAGTCGATTGCAGAGAGTATTATTGGAAGTATCAGGGATGAAGTTGGTTAGTTTTTGGCATTCCTTAAGTCTGTAAGGTCTAGAGAGGTGTGGGGAGAATCTTAGGACAAATATAGTGGAGTGGTCACTAAGTCTGCTAGGGATTCTGGGTAGTGACAGAGATTAGGATGGGAGACCAGAATCCAGTCAAGGATAGAGTTGGTATTAGTGTGTTTATGAAGAAAAGTGGGAGAGGAGATAAGCTGGGTATAGCCATATAGGTGAATGCGGATAAAAGAGGCATTAGAGATGAGGGGAAGCCAGATGATGTTAACATCACCTAGTATATTAGTTTCATTAGGTATATCGTCAGACATCCAGTTAAGGATTTGCTCTAGTATGGGTATGTTTCCTCTGGGGGATATGTAGATGGCAGCTATAGTTAGTGTTTTATGGTTGTTAAGTTTCCAATTACTAATACTGAGTTTGGTTGGGTGAAAAGAAGGGGAAGGGGTGATTGGGGGGGGGGGATAAGGTTAGGAGGTCTGAGTACATGATGGCAGCGCTTCCTCCTTTTTGTGTGTTCGATTAAGGCATAGTATGTTGTAGCCAGGGGGAAAAATTCAGTGTCAGTGTTAGGTGGTTTAAGATATGTTTCATTGACAGGGGTTATGTTGGAGTGTTGGGCTATCCAAGAGTGGAATTCAGATGTCTTAAAGATGCTGTCAGAGTAGTGTGAGAGATGTTTGAGACTAGGGTTAGGTGCCTGTGGAAGTGTATGTGTAGCATTGGTTGGATCTGATGAGTTAAAGTATGGGCCAGGGTTGGGGTAGATATTGTCTGAGAGTTGAAGGATGTTGTGAGGGTGGAGGAGAAATGATAAAGTGAGGCAGGGTGGGAGAAATTTGTGTTTGATTTTGTAATACGGAGATATAGCTAGAGGAAATTTGATTTTGGGGAGTGTGTATACAGTGTTGGAAAAGACTGCAGGTGATACGGGAGAGGAGTAGTGGCTATTGGTGTTTGTAGTTTGTTGAGAGGAGGTAGGACTGCTGAGATGTAGGCTTAGCAGAGTTTGATAGGAGGTGAGGTTAGACAGAAGTAGAAGAAGAAAAGAAGAGAAGACAGGGAGGAACATGGAAGGTAATGTGTGAAATGGGAGTGTGGTGGGAATGTGAATGAGGGAAGTTATGTGGGTTTAGTACTAACTGGGGGTATGGGGGTTTGTGAGTTTGGGTGTGTGGTTTAGGGTATAGTATGTGCTGTGGTGGGGGGGGGGTTAGATGATATGGCCTGGATCTGATTGGATAAGGTTTACAGGAAGTTGAGTGTAGAGGGTGTGAACTGTCCTTGGCTAGAGAGCAACAATCCTTGTTTCGGTTTCAGGTCCAGTAGATAGATTTTCAGCTAGGTGTGTTCAGGATGAGGGGATTGAGGTCACCTTTCTCTGTAGGCGACTACTGCAAAATAAGAGAGAGATGTAATGACAATAAGATAGTGACCTTAGAGTTGTAAAAAATTCTCTAGAAGAGAGAAAGCAATTAATGAAGGTGTAGCGAATATTAGGGGCAAGCAGAAAGAGTGAAATAGAAGGCAGAAGATTGAGAGAGAAGAGAGAGAGAGAGAGAGAGAGAGAGAGTGAAGATTGCAAGCTAAAAAGTGAGAGAGAGAGGAAAAAGGTAGAATGCTCAGAGAGAGGACTCCTGGGTTTGCAGGGAGCAGGAGAAAGGGAAGAGATGACTAGTAAGGCATGAGGAGCTACAAAAAGGGGAGTAGCTTAGTTACAGCACATATTTGGAGAAAGGGGCCTTTAAGTAGGCACTGGGAGGGGAGAATGTACACAGGTAAAGCAGAATGGTCAAGAGAAGCAAGCATTTACTCTAAGATTTGGAGTAGGCAGAAGGAAGAGAGAATGCAGAACATAGTAAGGCCAAGGGATGCTAGTGTTTAGTCAAGCTGGAATAAGCAGAAGGAAGAGAGTGCAGTTGCCAGTACCTAAATGCTACATGCAGAAATTCAACAATATAAACAGACTACGCCTTCCAACTACACAGTATTACAGTAAACAAGCAAGCAGCAGTTAATAAGAGACAATATTTCAGCATTTTTCAGCAGTTAATACACAGTGCTAGGTTTCAGCATAAATCAAATGAAATCAAGCATTCAATTAAAGATTAATAACAGTATTATTCAACAAATGAGTCAAATGGGCAGCTTCTTGGAGGTTCTACACACTGGCCGAGTATAATACAAGTGCTTGGGAAGTCCATTTCATTTGAGCAAAAAGCAAACACGAACATGACGATACATGTAAGACACAAGGACTAAGAAGCCAGGTATGTGCATTTGTTTGTTCCTAGTCTTAACTAAGTAAACACATTAGGTACATTTATATCTACCAACTGGAGACTGTTGTAGTGGGTGTTGATTACTGGATGGAAGCTAGTAATACAAGTTGGGTGAGAGTTTTGTTATGATGCTTTGGACTAGATTGTTGAAATCTGAAGTGTTTGGTAGGTTTTGCTATGGGTTGGGAATGGGTGGGGTTATATAATTACTACTGACAGTTAATGAATGTTTTGTCTTTGGTGATTGGATGTTGTGGGCAGTGGGAGTGTCTAGCCAAGAAAAAAATGCAGTTGTATTGGGGGTGGATGGGAATTTGGGGTAGGGTTCGGGAGTGGAGGGAGCTCAAGTGTAGTGAAGGCAAACTGAGCGGGAAGACCCAAGACCATGGTTGCAGCAAGAGAAAAAGTACTAAAAAAGAAAATCATTCAGTGGCAGAACACCTAGGTAACTTAGCACTCTGTTTCTAGCCTCTAGGATGGTACTAATGCAGCACTTTTGGCATTAAGTAGTGTTCAATTTAAGTATTTGGTGCCCTGTAGCTTATATTTGCATCTTAAATTGAAGGCACAGCAAGAAAAAATTAAGCCCTAGTTGTTCAAGTTAACAATAAGTGACGGTGGGGAGAGATGGCTAAGCAGCTGTCAGCCCTAGCATAAGAGTGTTGGGGAATCTAGCTTGGCTGTACAAGTAAAGTTGTCCAGTATAAGAGATGACACCTACATGCAAGTATACTGTAGACCTTGCTGTTACTGGCTCTCAATTTTTAAAATTCCCGGACTGTAGACAGAGCGTTCCATATTTGTTTTACTTAAATTAGTGTCTTTGCTGAATGGTGGGGAACAGAGAAGCTTGCAGGGCATACAGATAATGCAAGTATATTTTGCAGATGTGAGCATATTTTGTGATTTGAAATGTATATTAACATAAGAGTTTTTAATTAAATCATCAAAAGTTTGGCATAACTCCACACATCCACACTGGTCCCTATTAAAAATGATTATTATTTCCTAGTAACTTCCAAAGGGATACCATCCATGCCCAGTGATTTTCCTGTGGACTACTTCCTACTCAGCACCACTATCTCCAAACTTGAAGCTGTTCTATTTGCTCATTTGTTAGTTTACGGGATTTTGTTTAAGTAAAGAGTTCCACCTTTTTACTTTCCCTAGTAAGGGGGATTTTGGATATTCTTTAAGGATCCTTAACATTTTCCTGAGGTCTTTTATAACCTTCCCTTGTTTGTTTCGTTTGCTTTTAATATTAAATATTTCCCATGCCTCCACCCTCAGCTGAAATTCACAGCTAATTGCTTTAATTGCCTAGAATTACTATCAAACAATAATATGCTATAAGCCACTCTCTGAAAATGAATTCTCCTAACAAAACATCCTCCGATGTCCCTTAACCATGTCCCCCTCTCTATTAGTTAACTTTTATCTCATCTCTTGCAGATGTCATAATCTTAGTACTGTACTTGTATATTTCTGCTGTTCATTTCTAAATATTTCAGCTACGCAATCCTTAGCTTTAACCTTAAGATTTGCTTAACTTTATCTCAAGATTCTAACTTTTCCAGGGATAAGATGATTAGGCTACTTTATGCTTTTTCCTCAGTCTGTACCAGAAACGTTTTACTGTGTAATACAGACAATAAAAGGTTTCCCTTCTTATTGAATACCCTGACTGGGCTCCACTAATCACCAAAACAACAACTACATCATCAGATAAACTGTAGGTGTTACATGGATTATCAGGATTTCATATATCTGGATCTATACTTTCTGTCAAGGACAGTAAAGTCACTTCAGCTGTCCTGTACTGCACTTGCTGTCACACCTGTAGTGCTCAGTGTATAGTCTAAACTGTAGCAACTGTATGCTACATTGTAGCAAGCAGTTTGATACAGTTTAAAATATATAAAAATAATCTCTCTCTTTTTTTTTTTTTTTTTTTTTTTAACTTAAACCTGAGCACTGTAGCACTCTATGCAGGCAGAATATAAACTGTAGACTGCTACATTTACAGCAAGCAGTTTGCTATAGTTTATGAGGAGGATTTTTTGAAGTGAAACTTCTTAAGGCATGGTAGTGCAAGTCTGGAGTAAAACAGAAACAGAACTCAGACTCCACTGCCGGACACGTAGTAAGAGTTCGCCTCATAAAGCGGCAGTACGACTTCCAAGTCAAAGTCCACCAGCACACATACAAACTTGCTGCACAACTATGTTTAAGTTCCTAGAGGTTTTCTGTGCACAAATCATAGGTTCCCTGACGATCCAGAAGTCCTTTTCCTTTACGATAATGTTCCTAGAAAGTTTCAGTTCACTTAGTGTGATTCATTCATTCCTGTTTCTCCCACAATTACAGTAAGGCAAAACAGTAAGCCACTGGCCAACAAATGGATGGACACATATGCATTCCCTGAAAGATGACTTAACAATGGATCCCCAGCCCCCAAGTGGCAGCATAATCTGGTGAATATACAGTTGGAGGACTAAGTTCCCATCACATAAATACTGCTGGAAGAAACACTTTTGAAAAAGCTGCAGTGGTAGCTGCTCCTCTTAGAGAATGGGCTCTCATAAATTGTACAATGTCTTCTTTGTTTCATTGTAAAAGACAACAGCAACAAATGCCAGTTATCTGAAAACTGCTTCCACACTGAAGGATATAATTTGTTCAGGGTAAAACAGACAACTAATCTTATTGTTTACTCATGCTGATGCAGAATTCAAACTTTCTCCTGAGATTGTTACAATAGAACAGGCAGTTCACAAAATTATGATGCTGATCATAAATGGAAAGAAGCAAACTCTTCTATTTCATGATGGTCTTTAACAATTTCATGAATGAAGGGCTAAGAGCAGCTGCTACTCCTGTGAAAAACTGAGCATGCAGGAGATAACATCAAAACATTTAACTATGAAACCCTTCTGGCTGTAGTAAGAGTCATTACAAATATCGTCCTTGTAGACACTTGAGGATTTTTCAGTTACACTGGTTTAAAAGGGACTTTGGTGATCTTTCTAGAACAAAGCTGACATCCGACTTCAGAACTCGAGATCTTCTGGGATGTTTAAAATATAAGATTCCTTTAATAAGCTGCACTGTAGGAACAGATGATTAAAAAGCTAGCTCTCAATGCAGACATGCTGTCAAAGCCGAAAGTCGTACCTTAACGTAAAAATGTGACAAGATTCTGATCGAGAAATTGTGTTGAATACCTCACTGCAGCAAATCAACCTGATCTACATTCAAACATTCTTGTTGGTACGAATGAATGAACCTTTGTCATTCAGACAAACAGTATTAGGTTTAGTAGTTTACCTCACTTTCTTCAAGAAGCTTTAACACTTTCCTCTTAAAAAGACCCTTAGGTGAAACTAAATTGTCTGTAATTGCATTTTCAAATGCAGACCAAGAGCAACCAAGGTTGCCTTTAATTATCTTATGATGTTCAAGTGAGCTTTTTCATCTCATCTTTTGCAGGATCCTCAGAATAAGAGGAAAAAGCAGAAAGATATACTGAAGGCATTCTGAACAGAACTTATCATAGGTTTATAGGTTCATACTAGGCTATCTGCCCAAGGGCATTTATAAGCCTAGCCCATAGTTATGTGGCTTTCGCCACCCCTTTAGTTTGAATAAAACTAAGCCTATTATTTTGCTGTGCCTCTGTCAAGCAGTGACACTGAAGTAATCCCTGGGGTATATCTGTGATTTCCCATCCATTGGTCAAGATTCCTCTTGAACAAGGCCAGCGAGGTGCTCTGCCTCACATGTACCGGGATTTTGTTCCACAGCATAGGGAGTCTCTGGGTGATGAATCTGTCCCTCCAGCACGTTCTATTAATAACCGTGTCAAGGTTTAAGTCTCCAGCCCTTGTGGTTCTGAGGGATCTAGATTTTTTGAGGTGAAGCATATTCATCAAATCTGGGTCTGACATGGCCTTATATGTCAGGCACAGGTCACCTCTGAGCAAGCGGTATGAGACTGAATAGAGCTGGAGTTCTTTCAGTCGGGCAGCATAAGACATATTTTTGAGACCCTTTATCCTTTTGGTGAGGAACGTTTGGGGCCTTTCCAGCTGCTGCAGGTGTCGGGTCAGATGCATTCCGAATGGGGCATTGTACTTAATCATAGGTCTAATGAGTGATGAGTACAGGGGGACGATGACCTCCCTTGATCTAGATGTGAATCCCTTCATGATCAGGTGGGCAATGTAGAAGGTTTTCCTAACTACTTTAGCAACCCCAGATCCCTGATGACTTCTTCTGTGCTCAGTGGATTGCCACCTATATGGTAGCAAGGGGCAACCTTGTTTTTCCCGAAGGGTATGACTATGCATTTCTTGGCGTTTAACTTTAGGCCATGGCTCTGGCACCAGTTATCCGTTTCTGTGAGGCCCTTCTGAAGGATATCTGTGTCGGATGTGTTTTCGACTATGGCGACCAGTTTGCAGTCATCTGCAAACTTTGTTAGCCATAACCCTCCTGCGTTTGCTTGTACTTCAGAAAAGTAGATGCCGAACAAGAGTGGACCCAGGACTGAGCCCTGTGGGACACCACTTGTGACAGGCTTTGAGTCTGACATGGCTCCAGCAACTCTGACCCTGTGGGTTCTGTCACTTAGCCAGTTTGCAACCCATCTTGTGATGTATGGGTTTACATTCAAGCTGATGAGTTTTTCGATGATACCCGAGTGGGGTATTGTGTCGAAGGCCTTTGCCAGGTCAAGGTAGGCTGTATGGACTGCCTTTCCCTCATCAATGGCCTTGGTGACTGTCTCAAAAAGTCAACCAAGTTTAAAAGGCATGATCTGCCTTTGACAAAGCCAAACTGGGTTGGATCCAAAGTCTGCAAGTTCCCTATGTCTTTATTTATGAGTTCCATTATGATCCTCTCCATGGCTTTGCAGATAAGGCTTGTCAAGCTAATGGGACGGTAATTTCCAGGGTCGGTGGAGGCACCGCCCTTGTGAAGTGGGACCACAGTCGCCGTCGCCACTCCTTGGAGTGCGTATGCTGAGGTGAGGCAAAGACAAAACAGCTGTCGTAACTGGGGGTTTAATTCCTCATTGAGTAGGTGGAGCACACAGCCGGGGACACCATCCGGTCCCATGGATGCTGTGTATTTTGCCTTGGAGAGAGCAGTTCTCACCTGGGCGTTGGAGATGTTTGGGGGGCTACAATCCTCTGGTATAGATATCTCTCCTTTTGGGGAGGGGGAGAAGTTTGCACTGAACCTGTCAGCCAGTATGTTGGCAATGTGTGTAGGTTCAGTAATCTTCACATCATTTTGAACTAATTCTGAGCATATCTGGGAGTTTCCTCCTAGGTTTCTAACATAGCTAAAGAAGGCCTTATGATTGTCTTTTGAGTCCTTGGCGATTTTTCTCTCAAAATTTGCCTTGGATGATTTTATGAGAGCTCTTAGTTTTTTACTTATAATGATCAAAGGTGTCTTACCTTTCAAGGATTTTGCTCTATCTTGTAGTAGCTTCCTCCTTTTGTTGTAGAGCTTGTTTATGGCTGGGGTCCACCAGACTGGACGCTTGCCTTTGGTACAAAGAGTCTTAGTTTTGTTTGGGATTGCCTGATCCATGCAGTCCTGTAGGTGCTGGTAGAAGGCATTTGTAAGTGATTCAGCGGTTTGAGTAATGTTTACCACTGGCTCAGGGGCCTTAAAGGAGACCACACTAGTTTTTAGAAGTGTGAAGTCGGCTTTTGAGAAGTTTTTCACTGAGGTCTTTTTTATTTCAGGTGGGGGCGGGATGAGGACCTCCAGCGAGATTAGTTTATGATCTGATCTCACCAGTGAGGGGTATACTTCCAGTGTTGAACATTGTGATCCCATGTTCGTGATGATGAGATCAAGTATGTTTTCTCCTCTTGTGGGGATGGTGACTAGCTGTTCCATGGCATTTGAGTTTATGAACTCCAGGAACCTTTGGGCTAGAGTGTTTGGGCTTGAGTAGTGTTCCCAGTCTATATTAGGGTAGTTGAAGTCACCTAGTATGATGGTGTTTGGAGATACATTTATCCCCTCCAATGTTTTCAGGAAGGCCATGTGAGGTTCCTGAGTTTGAGAGGGTGGCCTGTAACATGCTACAAATTGCAGAGCAGTCTTGCCTATGGTTAATTGCACCTGGATGGTCTCCGATGCATAGTGCGTTGCCACCAACCTTGAGGTGTGGGTGTCCTTTATGAATATGGACACCCCCCCCCTCCTTTCTTGGTGTTGTTCGGATTTTGGGGCGGAGCATGATATGAGGTGAAACCTGATAGTGCTGGGGTGCTCTCAGGAGCCTTGAACCAGGTTTCTGTCACAGCACAGACATCGATGTTCTCCATACTGAGAAGGGCCTCGAGTGTGTGCATCTTGAGATTGAGACTTCTGGCATTGAGTAGCATTACCCTTAGTTTTTTTCCTTTTTTGTGTTCTAGGGTGGTAGGTTTAGAATTTGAGCCTTGCCTAAAAAAGGCACTATGGGGGTGGCAAGAGCCTTTGCCAATATCCAGAAGCCTAGGGGTGACAGGTGCAAGCCGTCCCTTGCGAAGCAGCGTGGCTTGTCCAGCATGTCATCCCAGGCAGACAGACATTGGATCCCCTTTGAATGACACCAGAATTTAAGCCAATTATTAAAGCTGATCATCTTATTGAGTATGATTTTATCTATTTATGTATTCATTCATTCATTTAACTGGGAAAAGTGTAGCTGGGTAAAGCCCCTTTCAAAAAAAGCCAGAGGAGAAAAGCCCCAGCAGTACATATTAGAAGTACTCTTGAGACAATATAAAACTAAGATACCAGCGTGAACAAGAATGTACAGAAGAAAGTGCATGGTCACCACGCACGGTAGAAGTGATGCTTCTGTAAGGATGTGCAAAGGAGCTTATCCTATACTGTGCCATTTGCTTTCCTTCGCACTTCCTTACAGAAGTTTCACTTCTACCATGCGTGGTGACCATGCACATAAAAAAAAAAAAAAAAACACTTTAGCAAGAAGTTGCTACAGTTTAGACCCCACATGGAGTGCTACAGGTCTGAATACATCAGAGGAGGGTTGGTTTGGGAGCAGGGCACAGAAATAGGACCTGAATGGTTGGACGGAGGGGGGGGGGTGTCATGCAGCTGGCCATCTGGCTAGAAGGAACATAATTTTTTTCCACTTTTGTTGAATGGAAGAGATGGGGGGAACTGTGCATAGATTTGTAATAAGTTAGTTATACAGCAATCGGCTTAATACAGAGGGGGTGAGCTAAGGGTGTGGTAGGCTAGCTGACCCAGCTACGCTTCTGATCATAATATTCCTTTGTCTGCTTTACAGGGGACATAGACAGATCCTAAAGTAATCATCTGTCCTTGCCAAAACCCCTTTACTATTGCAAATCTTCCCCCCTCCTCATCTATCATTTCCTCCATAATATAGGCTAATGAATGGATGGGGATTGTGGAACAAAATGAGATGATACTGGAGGCTGAACAGAAACTACTGTCGATGCCGAAGAGGTCGTTGGCACTGAAGTAATAGTTGGAGACTAAGAAATTGTTGTCTGAACCAGTTCAATGACTGTCAGCACCGAGGAGGACTTGGTTACTTTCAGTGCCGTAGGAGAGGTTATCATCAGTTGCGGTACCTTGGCTTTAGGTTCTGATGAAACCATCGGAACATGTGTTTTTGATGACTTAGATTTATGTGCCATAGGGGAGGTCAGCACACAGTGAATTATTTTCTTTGCTTCAGGTTTAAGAGATTTTGAAGTCTCCATCTTAGAAAGGGCTTCAGTAAAAGGAAATTTTAATATGCCTTTGAGAATAAGTTTGTTGCGCCTTTCAGCTAAAGTACAGGCGCTAAAGCCCTGACAAACAGTACAAGTCTAGTCCAAATGAAGAGCACCCAAACAATAAAACCATCAAAGTTGGGCATCTTCCTGCCAGAGTCTTGACACTGTTTAAATCCAGATGTCCCCTTTTATTTTTCGGCCATACTGAAAAGTTAGTCTGTCACTAATATATATACACACACAAAACAGAAAGGAAGGACAGGAAAGAATTTTTTTTTTTTTTTAATATATCAACAATGGTATAAGAAAATACCCAAATAGGTAAAGGGAAAAAAGGGAGGGGGGAATACCAACAATGGTATCAAAGATTACCAAAGGTAAGAGAAAAAGGGAAGAGGCCTGATAACAGCCATGGTAAAGAGAGTTACCTAAAGGTAAAAAAGGAGGTGGGTATAGCCGGAAACAGTCACTCACTAAACAATAATGTCACAAAACTTTCTAGCAAAAATTTTTAAACAGAGTTTAGAAAGAGAAATTTAAAGCAGCCAGTAAACAACCCAAAGCACTGAGTAGAGGAAGAGTCGAGCACTGGGCAGCTGAGATAATAAATCAAGTTTATTGTAGGTCACAAAATCCACAAGACGTGAAACGCAAAACAGTCATACAGCGTTTTTCGTCAAATACAACAGACTTCATCAGACAGGAACCTAAAACATAGACACGTATTTTTATACTGAAGTTAATCAATTCAAATAGACCAATAGCACAACATCTCATGAATAAATAATGAATAATTACATATAAATCTAAAGTTCGTACCTCAACATAAATGCATGAATTAAATCCAACCATATATGTATATAATGTATTAGATGTAGTCCCTAGGTTAAGTCATACAACAAGGGATGAGGTAAGAAAATGAAACACTCGAAAAAAATAATAAAAAAATAGTAAAAAACATGTATGTACATAGAAATAAATGTAAGGTGTATAAAGCTCTCAATCAGTCACAGAAATGTATACAAATACTCCCATCTAGTGGTCATATGAGAAAAGGCAGAAGTGACAATGAATAAAAAAGTGTTTCCTAAAAATATTCTACAAATAAATAACATACTGTATAAATTGATGTAGAAAGATAGTAAAAATATGGTTAAAAGTAGAGTAAAATTTTTTTTTTTTTAATAAATAATGATATTATCTTAATAACAATAAAAATGCATGGGTGTAAAATGAAGTTAAAATAGGGGAAGGGGACAATCACACTCTAGCAGCCCTCAGTTTTAAAACAGGGGCAAGTGAAACATTGTATTTGAATCCATGGAATCTATTGGCTTCAAGAATGATTTGCCAATATAGTTCCCGATATTCTATCTTTGTTTCCCACAACCCACCCCTCTCATCTTTCGGTATCTCTTCAATAATAAAAAAATTGTATTTGGCTAGGGGACAAGTGAGTGTGTGTTTGTATAGTGCGTTAGTTGTTTTCTTATTTATTATGTCGTTGATGTGTTCATATATTCTTCTTCTAATCTTTCTTTCAGTTTTGCCAACATAAAAACTCGAACACACTTTACATAACGCAATGTATACCACTCCTATAAAATTACAAGTGCTGTGAGACTTAGCCTTAATTTCCATTCCCCTCGCTTCAATAAAAACACTGGTATTGTCAACCAACCAGGAACATTGTGCACACATTTTACACGAAGAAGTACCAAAAGGCTTGACAGTGTTTCTTTTAACAACTGGTGTGGGCAACAAGCAATCTTTTAAATTACGTCCCTTTCTAAAAATAACTCTAAGGGGGTTGTGCCTTGTAGTCCTAAATCACTAATTCTAGTGAAATTGTCCCATTCTTTAATGAAAGTGTTCTGAATAATGCCACCATCTCCACTGAAATCAGTAATGAAAGCTCTATTGTATTTTTTGTCAGTGCTGGTGGCAATTTCTAAACCTTCGGTGGTGTTTGTGTTGTCACCAGGTAGAGATTCTAAACTTCCCTTTCCTAAGATAGGTTGAAATCTATTTTCCCTACCTTTAACCACTTCATCTTTGATCCTCATAATAAGATCTAAAGGATAACCCCTGTCTAGAAACATCTGGACAACAAATTCAATTTCCTTATGAAAATCAGTCATTGGAGGTCATTCATGAAATCCTAACGAACTGACCTTTCACAATACTTCTTTTTTGATGGACAGGGTGTCCACTAGTGAAATGTAAGTAACAGTTGGAAAAAGTGTCCTTTCTGAAGATACTTGATTTGAAGTGGTTACCATCCTTACTTAAAGTGATATCTAAATAATTAATTTCTACAAGGCCAATAACATGCGTAAATTTTAAGAATTCCATGGTATTACCAATATAACATAAAAAATCCTCTAATTTGTCCCTCGTGTCTGTCCATCAAATAATGATATCATCAAGGTAGCGTTTGTATAGATACCAGCTGTCCTTGTACATACTGTTGAAAATAAAATTATTTTCTCAAGTGTTGAGTACCATATTAGCAAAAATGGGAGCGCATCTTGCTCCCATTGCTACTCCACTCTTTTGTTGCAAGTATTCTCCTTGAAAGAAAATATGATTAAATTTGAACACCATCTCCATCAAAGTGATAAAAATGTAAATATCATTATCAGAAATATCACCGGAACATCTGATGGCTTCCTCAAACCATTCCAATCCAATGTCATGTGGAATGGAGCCAAACAAATCCACTATATCGATGGTCACAAAAATAAGATTTTCTTTAAACAAATCATTGTTAACATTCTCAAGAAAATCCCAAGAGTCTCTTAAAAAAGAATTGTGTTTCACCAACGATTGTTTTAATTTAGAATCAATATATTTCGCCAAAGGAGAAATAGCTGAACCTTCAGCAGCTACTATCGGGCGCAGGGGGGGATCCTTGTAATTTTTATGCACTTTTGGGATACCAAAAATGGAAGGAATTCTAGGTTTACTATTGTGTAAAAACTCAAATAAATTCTTGTTTATAAAACCTTCCAAGAACAAATCATATAAGGTACAGTAGATTCTCCTGTATACAATGTGAATCTCGTTTTTGGATACATTGTCATATTTTGAGGTATCCAAAAGTAACTGAAACATTTTGGCTTCATACATGAAATGATTCATCAAGACAATACCACCCCCTTTGTCAGGTTTCATCACCCTAATGTTCGCATCACCTCTTAATTGGTGTAATAAATTGTGTTCAGCAGAAGTTAGAATAGATACAAATTTATATTGCTCACATTAAAAAAAAAAAAAATTTAATCTACTTTTAACCATATTTTTACTATCTTTCTACATCAATTTATACAGTATGTTATATATTTGTAGAATATTTTTAGGAAACACTTTTTTATTCATTGTGTCACTTCTGCCTTTTCTCATATGACCACTAGATGGGAGTATTTGTATACATTTCTGTGACTGATAGAAAGCTTTATACACCTTACATTTATTTCTATGTACATACATGTTTTTTACTATTTTTTTTATTATTTTTTTCGACTGTTTCATTTTCTTACCTCATCCCTTGTTGTATGACTTAACCTAGGAACTACATCTAATACGTTATATACATATATGGTTGGATTTAATTCATGCATTTATGTTGAGGTACGAACTTTAGACTTATATGTAATTATTCATTATTTATTCATGAGATGTTGTGCTATTGGTCTATTTGAATTGATTAACTTCAGTATAAAAATACGTGTTTGTCTATGTTTTAGGTTCTTGTCTGACCTACAATAAACTTGGTTTATTATCTCAGCTGACCGGTGCTTGACTCTTCCTCTACTCAGTGCTTTGGGTTGTTTAATGGCTGTTTTTTGCACTGATCTTCCACTTTTTTGCTTAGAAATTTAAAGCACTTAGCTAAACGCATCAGCTGACGTGTTAAATTTTTTATGCGGCAAACAAGATCTGAGGTAATGGGGAGAGAGGCACTGTGGGTAGAGCCTTAGCTTGAGAGTTTTTGGCTGGCGCAAGCTATGTATAACAGCCGAGTCGGATCCGAGAGGTCGGAACTGAACCAGTCAAGAATGAATGAAGATCATTTTTTTTTTTTTAAACTTTTGCTCAATGGAAGAGTTGGGGATGAGGACTGTGCATAGATTTGTAATAAGTTAGTCATACAGCAATTGGCTTAATACAGTTAAAAGTGTTTTTTTTGCTCTTCACCTGAAGAGCTGAGGGGTTGGGAGGCTGGATGAACCAACCATGCTTCTGATCATAATATTCCTTTGTCTGCTTTACACAGGACATAGACACGTCCTAAAGTAATCATCTGTCCTTGTCAAAACCCCTTCAGTATTGCAGATCTCTCCCCTCATCATCTATCATTTCCTCCATAATTTGAAATGGAGCAATACCACAACATCCATCTTTTATTTGTTGGAGTCCTGCAAAAATCCCTTGCGAAAAGGCCTTGGTTAACTATTGTTGCTCAATCTCATGTAATGCAGAGCTAGAATTGACAGCTACTGTTTACCATCCAAATAAAGAAAGCAGTTGCAACAAATATTCATATCCCTGAACCAGAAGGGCGAATACCATCTAAACCAACTTCTCAGAATGTCAATTTTTTCAGAAGAAAAAAAAATTGACATTCAACACATAATGGACCACTCACCATTGAAAACACTGGAAAAATACCATACAAATGTCTACTGTTTTGCACGGGGGGGCAAGCTCCCTCACACCCCATGCAAAATTTTACATTCTAACTCCAAGATTGCACTACAGTGAGGAAAAGGCAAGGCAAAACACAGACACTTCAAATTGCGAGCGCAACCTACGCGATGTTTCCGAGTCATCAGGATTTTAGTTCGCAGTTTTCCCTTTTTGTACCTTTCTGTTCGACCTTCAGACACATGGTAAGGTGCATTCCTTTATTTTGATAGTAAACCCTTAATATCAATGTTAACCAGAAGGGTACTTAAATGTGGAAATGCAGAGCTCCTAACTCCTGCTCCAAACAATAAGCAGGAATAATATTCTAATTACCGTCTGGTGTCACACTCCCATCTTCTTTGATTAATCTGCTTCACTCAGGTGTTGCAATACCTGTTTTAAAGCAGCCATATAACAGATTTCAAGCCATATCATAATAAGTGCAACAACTTGTAAAAACTTTCAACTGCAAACCACAATCCGAAATCTCTTATTTAAATACTAAATGAACAATAAACAATGCTTCCAAAGAATGAGTCATCTGTTCTCAGCTGGCTAAAATGTTGTTTCTCACCTCAGAAACAGTCACTTAGGATGTATAATAATTCACTCCCTTCAGCTGCATGTCATTAAAATGCAGCCATAGTCAGGTAATACAGATGGAAAATACACTGGAAATTAAAAAAATATATATTCAGAGTCATTGCTCAACATAACTGAATTAATACTTGCATATTTCTATCCATATAGTCAAATGTTGATTTTATAAATCCATTGTCACCATTTGTTGTAGACAGAACTTTCCGAAAGCAGACAAATTCTCCCCATATCCTTTCCCTTCAAACCTTTCCCCAAACATCTGAAAGCTTTCTTCTTAGAAGCCAAATCCTATTCCTTGGTCCATAACCATGCCAATACCTTTTTATAACAAATGTATTTCACATCTCCTCAAGACATTTGGAGAAAGACCAGACCATTAACCCTGTGCAACTGGGTGAAAGATCACCGCCTAATCAACCACCATCATTCCCTACATCTTACATCATGAAAACTATACCAGCATCACAGGGGGAAGGCAGTAGGGTGTCTTTATAGCAGCAGCCATCTATATAATTCGAAGAACTACTGTTATGGCGAGTACATCTCACTCCTCCACTATCCTCTTCACCAGTGAGAATAACCATTGTATTTCTTACAAATGCATGAAACAGCATACTATGTACCAAAGACAAACAGGGAGGATGGTACTAATGCAACACACCATGTTGAAGAGATGAGGCAATGAACTGCTTTAACTCCACAGTGGCAGTTCAATTTGTAATGCCTGCCTTCAAAAGCTAAAGAAAACATCTCCAAAGGTCAATGCATGGAAGGGAAAAACACAGACTTAAATTATAATACACTTAAAAAATCATAATGTGAACTATATCAACATGGTAAGAATGCAGAAAAAAAAAACAAAAAAAAACAAATGTGCTTTAACTGACTGAAGTAAATATCCAGCATAAAAAGACTGCATAAATACTGTGAAATACATTTATCCTTGGGTCTAGATGACTGTCCATCCCAAGCCCATGAACAAAAATGGGAAAATGGGGTTATGGATGCACAGACAGGGGAAAGGAAAAATACTAAGGGACCAAAGCCTTTTGTATGGCATCAAACAGAAACATGCCTTCAATATTTAACCAAACAATTTTTCCTATTGAAAGCATCTTAGATTTGTTCTTTAAAAAAAGAGAAACTTCAAGAAAGATGACTACTACAAATGATCATCAATCTTTGTCTGCCCCAGGAGTGGTTGAGTTATTCAATAACTTCTTATGGGATTTGAGATTCCCTGCTGAATTGTCGAGAACATTTTTATCCACTGTATCAAGAGTTTTTTTTCTTATTAAAGAGGTACAACAATCCTGTAACTGATTAAATTATATGTGGAGGTGAAACCTCCCTGAATGTAGGTATGTGGGGTGCCCTCCATTGAAAAATATTTCCACAAAAGTTTTACAAAAAAAACCCTTTTGTACAAATTATTCTGTTTGAAATTTCATTCTTGCACCTATCCTACAGCCATTTCAAAACAGGATGAATAATCTTACCATGACACAATGTCAGTTTTGAAGCACTGACATGAAATGTTTTGAGTATGCCCCCTTTAATACAGAAGGGTACACTGAAAACTAACTCACCAAAGCAATGGTATAACAGGATTTTCTTTATTTTCAATAATACTTTCTAAATTAAAAATGGAGAAAAGGTCTAAAGCAGAAGGTAGCTCTTAACTTGCAGTTAGAGTAGCTATAAACATAACTTAGTAGTCACACAAGAGCAAAGACCCTGGCCAATCAGACTGGATCCAAAGAGATCTGTAGCTATTCCCCACATACAAAATGAGGATAACTGCTGCCTTGGTGAACTTTCATTGACAAGAGAGTCAAAATATGTTACAGCATTAAAGTGTGAAAGAGTTGAAAAACTGAATCGAATAATCCTCTCATTAATGATCACAGCTAGCATTCATAAAATTCTAATAAATTTCTCTGATTACTCAGCTACTACATCCTTATAGTATTACCACAGGTAAACTGGTAAATATCACACCAAAATACTTGAAGACAAGTAGCACAGCTGAAACTACCTTCACTCTGAAAATTATTTCTCAAATAAAATAAGGACCAGATATACTGGTTTTCCAGGTTTGCAAAAGGTTTTCACAAGTTAAAAATGAAACATTTGTTGACATACTGTAAAAGCGAAGACAGACAAAAGGTTTACCATGGATTTAAAATTAATTTGTAAAACCCACCAGCTTAAGTCCAAGTCCAGAGAAGGAATTAGGGTACTTGCGTATTATCGCAACCAGATTTTTGCACTAATGCAGGTTGCTTCCCGATGAATAAAGTGATGCCGATAATCTATTAAAAGCCATAGAAACAGTGTTTTCTTTAAACTGTTTTGGTTTGTTTGGGCAGTTTATGAGTTCGACAACTGAAAAAGTAAATAATGCAATGTAGGTTTATCCTTTACCGCAGCACGTCATGCTGTTTAAGAACTTCAGACAAATTTACTTATATTCCTTTGAAACTGTTTATATCGCAGAATGGGTAAACTTCAGCTGTGTTATACAAATGTAATAAAAGGATACGTGGTCTACATTACTCCTACTAAACAGTGCAAATATTACTCTTTTCCGTATGGGTGTGTTTCATAGTATTTTTCTGTGTGTTGAGTGGAGTTCATTATGTTACTGTAGGAGAATATGTGCCTTAGAAATCACTGGCTTGCTACTGCGGGCACATCGATTTCCTCCATGTGGTTTTAAGTCTACTTGCTGTGCACAAGCAGGAATGTAAATGATTTTGCATTCATTTCAGAATTTTTTTTTTGTCTATTTTTCTGCAAACGCTGTGAATGAAATGCACAGCCAGCTTACAAGATGCCATTTGGACTATAAAAAAAAAAAAAAAAAAGAGCAATAATTCACGTCGCAAACTCCCACAGTCCCAGCTGTGAATTCCCAACGGTATGTATGGCCATTATTTGACAGCACTGGCTGACAAAGAATGTTCAGTTGACAGCCTTGCAATGAAGCGACGTGCTTCTACTGCCAGTAAAGAGCACAAAGAAACAACCGTATGTAGTGTACTTTGTTTTGATAGGTCTCCGGAAAACAACCTGTTTTGTTAAAGAAAATACACTATATTGCATTTCAAGCAAACTGAGGAACATATTTAGTGATCGGGAAGCAACCTGCATTAGCACAAAAATCTGGCTGCGATAATACGTAAGTACCTGAATTAGTTGTGATGAGTCCTCCATTTCCAAGGACTTCTGAGGCACAAGTGAATTTTCATCCTTTGGAATCTAGCATTTCATCTCATCAGAATGGTTAAATCACAAGTCCCAAAGCCCCATGGAGTGTCCTAGATGATAATGCCAGCTGCAGAATAGTCCACTTTAACAAGTGCAGTACGTGTTCTCATTTGTTCTTATTAAAAAAAGAACTCTTGTAATGTTGGCTTCATAACATCTCAACTAGGGTTTAAGACTGGCTTCTCTGGGTTGAGATTCTATTCTAAATGGTCAAAACAGTCAGAGCCTTACTAACACATGAATGCAGATCATGAAGTGTCTACCTGTACAAGGAAGGTGTCCAGATAAGTTACTGGAAAACAAAACATTTAAGCTACATATCTGGTAAGCACACTGAGACCTGCAGAAAGGACAAATAGCAAGGAGGCAGACTGAATATGTGGAATTCTAATAATCAAAGATATATGTGGGAAATTCTTATGGAGAGAGAGGAATCAACACTAGGCTTCCTATTCTGATCACCTAAAGCATAAAAGGTAGTACAGACAGCAAAATTAATATTACTGATTCCTTGGAGTTTGGAAACTTGCTCAACAGGGAAAGAAAGCACCAGTATTCCTCAGCTGTTTCCTTTGCTTAAATCTTGTAGTTTTCTCAAACTTCACTTGAATGGACATAAAAACGAGCTGCCACAAAAATATGGAAGCAGTCCATAGTCTGTATAAGAAGCCTACCTCTAAACACCAAGTAAATTTGTTCTACTGTTTGTTCAACACTGCTAGTACAAAACAGAACATTAAAAACGGAGTATAAATTACATATATGACACACCTGAATAATAAAAAGGCTCCAGTCTTTCTAGCAAGCCTTTACCCAATGAAAAGAAAATAAGTCAGTTTTTCACCAGCACTGGTAAAAGATCACACAAGTTTTCTGCTTTATCATATTTAATTTCTGTCTTTCATAATTTAAGAACTCCCCCAACTCCAAGTCATTATAAAAACATGAAACTAAATTATTAGACAAGACTACTCCATTTACACACACAGCCACCCACCACAGTTAAAAAAAATTATTTATAATTGTAAACGTTAAATCACAGCTCAAAACAAATGCAAAGAAAATCCTAAACAGGGTTAACATTATTTATCATCAAAAAATATATGCATGTAAATGGCACAGAAACATCAGTCACCACTGACAACGGCTAACAGTAGAAGTCATACAAAATTCTAAAGATTTATCATATCAGGCTTACTGACATTTATGCTGGATTTTGAGCAACATAAATGTACTCCAGCTATCTTAGTGGATACCAACTGCATACAAAGACAATTTATGTTTTTTTTTTTTTTTTGTATGCAAAGACATACGAATATATGCTATACAACAACTGAATCTGAAGCAAACCAAGACTAGTAAATCTTGCATTTCAAATATGTATTATAAGAAAGGGAATACTATGTCTTGTGCTCAAATGTCACTTACAGAAACAAATGTAAAATCTTACCATAACAGCAGATGTCCTACTCTTTATTGTTGAAATATTCTTCACTACAGGGATCCACTACCAAGGGTAGCCCAATGTATGGCCAGTATATCAAAGCCTTAGAATTTTAAGGACATCGTATGTCACACCTATGCTCCTTATTCGTGGCGTAGGGCATACCTCAGAACTAAAAAGCCCTAGGAGGAACAACAGTCCAAGAAGAAAAGGAGGAGCATGTGCATCCAGAAATTGAAGAGAAGGAGGTACAATGAAAAAGGGAGGAGGGAGGGAGAAAACACTTTAACAGCGAAGAGAAGGACATCTACTGTTATAGTATGATTTTATACAACTGTACTGTCCTTCCATATCGCTCTTGCACTATTCTTCACTAAAAGAAAGGTACAAAAACTTGAGAGGAAACTTGGAAGGATGAAGGCCCAGCACAGCCCTCAGAAACCCATGCAGGATAGCTCTGGCAAAGCCAGCTCTTACTCTGGAAAGAACATCCAATCTGTAAAGCTCAGTAAAGGTACGGAGAAGTCCAAGTAGCAGCCTCAAGGATGGAACTGGCATCCAATCCTTTGAAAAAATCACCAAAGGGAGCCACAGCCCTGGTAGAATGAGCATTTACAGAGGCAGAAAGACTTTTCCCATGGAAGGAGTAACAATGAGAAATGACCTCAGAGCTCCAGAAATAAACTGTTTGCTTAGAAATAGCCAAACCTAGAGATCTAGGATGAAAAGAAATAAAAAGCTGCTCAGGCTTGTGAATCACTTTAGTCTTATCTAAACATCTGAGCTATCAAATCCATGGTGTGAAAAACCTTCTCACTAGCAGACTGCGGAGAAGGGAAAATTAATAGATTGATCAAGAGACAATTCATTAATTTGGGGCTTAAAAGAAGGATCAGTATGAAGACACACCCTGTCCCTATGAAAAACCAAAAAAAAAGAGTAACAGCCATAAGAGCTTGAAGCTCAGACATACACTTAGCTGAATTAAGAGCAAAAAGAACAGTCTTCCATGTACAATGCTGCAAGGAAGATGAAGCCGCAGGGTCAAAAGGAGCAAGAGTCAATTTTTCAAGAACAAAATTAAGGTCCCAGGAAGTAGGAATTGGTTTCCTGGGGGGGGGGTCTAATATGAAGGACGCATTTAAGAAATTGTTTGACCTCAAATCTAGAGGCCAAAGGAGGAAACAAAGGCAAGCAAGCAGAAATAGCTCTAAAGTGGGCTTTAACTGAATATGCTAACCCGTCATGGAGCAATTCACACAAATAAGACAGAACCAGGGGAATCTTTGTTACGAGCAAGGCACCAGGCAGACGAGCAAGGCACCAGGCAGAAAATCTCTTCCTGGAGACACAGGATTTCCTGGCCTCCTGCAGAACACAAAGCACATCCTCAGAAAAAAGGTGCCTAAAGGGATCAAAACCCTATCATCCACAGCTTCAGCTGAAGAGTGGAAAAGTGAGATGGATGAGAGACCCCTTGTCTTGTGTGAAAGGTTCCGCCCTGTGAGTTAAGTTGTGATTGCCCCTGGCTAGGTGCAGAACAGTGAACCAATGCTGTCTGGGCCAAAAGGGAGTAAGCAGTAAGATTTTGAGCAGGACCCTCGCTATAACAGGAAGGGGAGAGAAGGCGTAGGGAAATATCCCCTTCCAAGAAAAAGACAGGGCATCTACCTTCCATACCAGATGACCTGGGACTCTGGTGCAAAGAGAGAGGAGGTTGCTCAGAGGGGAGGCAAAAAGATCTACTTGAGGAGAACCCCACTGGTGACCAATGTCAACAAACACATCTCTGTGAAGCATCCAGTAGTGAGCCTGTGTTATGGACCTGCTAAGAGAATCTGTCACAATGTTTTGTTTAGAGGGAATATAAAAAGCCTAAAGAGCCACCGGATACTGGACAGCTAGACACCAAACTTGAACAGCTAGTCTGCACAGAAGGTAGAACTGTGTCCAGCCCCCCCCCCCCCTTTGTTGACGTACCACATCACTGTGGTACTGTCTGTAAAGATTTTGAGAAGCCCTGGAAGAAAGAATATGAAAGGCCTGAAGAGCAAGGAGTGCTCTTATCTCCTTGATGTTGATATAGTCTGCTTGATGATGAATTGTCCAAAGACCCAAAACCTTGAGAGGTCTGAAATAAACACTGCCACCTGCATCTGAGACATCTGAAAAAAGTTCTTAGGAGGGGACTGGGGGCTGAAAAGGAAGCTCAGGATTGACAGCTGATGAATCCACCACTGAAGTTCTAGGTTGAGGCATGGAAGAGGAGAGACTAGAAAGTCTAAAGGATGACAGTGTTGGAGCCACACTGACTTTAGGAACCACTGTAGCTTCCTCACATGAAGTCTTGCTACAGGTAGCACAAGAATGGTTGAAGCCATTAATTCTAGAGCCCTTAGAAATTCTCTGGCTGTAACAGAGACCTGTGGAAGAAGCGAGTGAAAAAGGCAATTAGAGCAAAAGCCTTGGGTGGTAGCAGGGAAGCCAGCATAGGAATGGCCTGGAGCCTGCAACCAAGAAAAACACGATTCTTAGGAGGAGTCATGAAGGATTTCTGAAAGCTCATCATAAACCCTAGGCTTTGCAAGAGGCAAATAACATAGTGAAGGTGCTGAAGCAAGGTCTCTGGGAAGAAGGCCTGAATGACTAGCTCATCCAGGTAAAGAAAGATTTGTATCCCCCTCATCCTCCAAAGGCAATCACAGAATCGAAGCATTTTGGTGAAAATACTTGGGGCAGAAGAGAGGCCAAAGGGGAAAGAAGAGAACTGACACTGCAAGGAAGAAACACAGAAATGCAAATATTTCCTGAAACGGGGATGAATCGGGATGTGATGATAAGCCATTCTTGAGATCCAGAGGGACCAGAAAAGCTTGAGGAAGAAGAGTAAACAGAGACAGAATGGACAGCATCTGACAGGAAAGGATACTCAGAAAGGTATTAAGATGACAAAGGTCTAGAATGAGCCTCCAGGTGCCTTTTTTCCTGGGAAACCCTTCGCCTTCTGAGGGGGTGGAAACTGCTTAGATGGTGCTTTGCTACATAAGGCCCTGAAGTACTTCCAGAAAGAAAGGCAGCTGTTCTTCAGGAGGTTGGGGAATACCCAGAAAAGGAGGAAGGGATTTCTATACCATGATCCATGAAGTAACCCTGACGGAGGATGAACAGAACCCAAGAATCCAGAGTGATCCTTAATCAGTTGGGAAGAGACCAAAGACAAAGAAACAAAGGAACCTGACCTAAAATGGAAGTAAGCAAGTCAGACAGAATCCATCTTACCTGGAAAAGGAGGCTTCTAAGTAGTAGCAGGCTGAGTAAGCTTAACAGGAGGAGCCCGTCTAGAACACTTTTTACCTTTGGGAGGAGGGCAAGACTGTCTATGCACAAAGGCAGACAGAGGGATAATTCCTCTGAAATTTAGAAATAGGGGAAACAAAAAAATGCTTAATTTACTGCAAGGCCTTGCCCTTTTCTTGCAGGGACTTAAAAAGCTCAACAGCTGCAGAAACAGAGATTTTTATCATCAAGGGGAGCATCCATCAATTTAGCCTTAATATCATCAGGCAAAGCCAAGTGTAACACCTCAACACAGAACCAAAAGCAACAGCTCTAGAAGAAGCATCAGCTGCATCATAACTACATTTAATAGAATGGTGAGCGACTTGGGAAGAGGATCCCAACAAAAAGAGAGAGACAAAACCTCCCCCTCAGAACCAGGAAGTCAGAGTAACCTTAGAGGCCTGAGAAAAAAGAGCTAAGACATACTTGGACATATGGGTCTGAAAATTAAAAGCCGAAAAGGCCAGGGTAGCAGCAGTATACACCTTTTTTTCCCCAGCAGTTCCATGGTCCTACTGTCCTTGTAAGAAGGAAACAATTTAGTAGGGGATAAGAGCTTGAAATGTTTGCCAGAAGAGACATGCACAACAGAGGGGTCAGCAGAGGAACACTTACAGTCATAAGGCACCTTATAAAACCTCTCAAGCTTTTAGAGGCTGGAGATTAGGAATCAGGAGCCTGAGAAGCTGCTGAAAAAAAGTGCCTTAACAGGGCAGCTACAACCAGAGGAACAGCACAAGATTTAGGGGACTGCATCTGGAGGAGTTCATAATTCCTCTTCTGGATGTTAGAAACATGAAAACAGTCCCATTTAAAGAATTCCATGATACAAGAGATAGTATCCCCAAAAGAGAGTTCCTCAAAGGGAGAATATGGGATAATGGAATCCTCCTTCTCAAATGAAGAAGGAATCTGAGAGGAGTATGCCAAAGAATCCCCCCCCCCCCCCCCCCGAGTCCAAGTCTTCATCAGAAGAGTCCTACTCCCTATGCATCTTAAGTGGTGTAGATGACCAAGGTGGAGCAGGAACAGAAACTCCCCGAGAGGCTTCAAGGCCATGAGTGCACTAAACAACCTGTGTGTAAAATCCTGCCAATCAAGCTGTGGATCTTTGGAAGCAAGGAAAATATGTTTAGTTTTCTGCTTCTTCCTTAGAGGGACATCAGCCCTAAAGACCTTATGAGGTTCGGACTCTTGCCAACAATCAATGTAAATGGAATCTCCTCCCGAACAAGAATCTGTGGAATGCCCTTCAGTCCCTCAGATATGATCAGTCGAGATTCCTCCTCAACAGTCGCAATGCACATCTGCATAGCCTCCAAGGATGTGGAAGAAGCTGGATCCATGCCAGCCTCCAACACAGTCATGGCAGAGGAATGTGATGGAAAAAACAGACGATCCTCTAGGCTTTCACCAGCCTCAAGACAGACATCCAGGGGGAGGCGGTACAGTAGCCAAATCCAACCTTTTTTTGGTTGTCTTGGTAGATGGCTGACCCCCCCAGACCGGGATAATTCCACCATAGCACCCTGCACCAACTTAAAACGATGGTTCCCCAGGTACATAGACAAGGAGAAGAGAGAACTATGAAGGATCTTGGGGACAAACGTTTGATAAATCTAGCACCCAAGTAAAAAATACACTGTTCATGATGGTCTTTATGGGGAATCTGTCTCCAACACTAACATTTTCCCTTTCTGGATGACACGTAAACTCACAAACCAAAAGAAAAAGATAAGAAAACCAAAATTGGGCATTTACCTGAAAACTGCTTGTAACCAACAAAAATTAAGGAACATTCAAACTGATTAACAAAGATGGCATTCGGACGGGTGGCAAAGTAGATCTGAGGTATGTACATCTGTAGTTCACCTTTAAGCCCTACGCCATGAGCAGGGAGCATACACATGATGTACAACATCCTTAAAGTCCTAAGAATTTGGTATACAGGCTGGATGTTGGGCTACTCTTGGCAGGGCAGCACTTTAGTGAAGAATACTGCAACACTAATATGGAAGAACCAATGTCAATTCATCTTTTCCATGGCTGAATCTGGTTAGTGTACAGGAACAGGATGTGTACCATGATCAGAAATTAAAGATCCTGAAATCTACTACAGCAACGCTAAGTCAATATTTAAGCAGACAGGTGTAATGGATGGCAAGACACTATTTTCCGTCACAACCTAGTTACACTAAAATTAACTAACAGAAAGAAAAAAATGACAAAAAAACCCTGATTGGACCCCTTTATATTATAAACCCTACAAATGTACATCTCCAGGATAAGTATAAGATCTCCGCTTTCTTCATCATCTTCTACTATACCACTGCTCTCCTCCACTCTGTTACCAACTATCACAGACTTCAACTACCCAACATTCTGTCTTTGCCTCTAAATCTCTTACACTCATGACATTTATATCTCAAAATTAAATCAACATTTTGCTATCCACACTTTCTAAATTACATCAGCTCATTCTACTGTGTACAGTGAGATAAGTTGTGAAGGTCCACCCCTTTAGCTTCTCAACCTTGAATTATCTTCTGTCTCCTCACTTTCGACTTAAAAAAAAATATATGCCTCTTCCTACTTCTCTTTGCTGCTTGTGCTTAGGAGTTCAACTGCATTTAGTTTGCCACATTTATTACTGCTTGTCGGTAGCCTTATTAAACTTGATGATAGTATTCTACCGAATTGCTGCTTTATTTCAGCTCTTTTTACTGTTGTGATTGTGGGCTAATTTATCACATTTGCACAGTTTTAAAGCCATTCTTTGATTAACTATATTTCATTGCTATCTACTGCAATTCATTACTGTTTAAATGCATTTTGTTACTGTTTAACTGAATTTTTTCATACTGAGTTCTGTTCTTTTGATTTAGGTGGTTAATCTGCGCTTCCTTGTGAGTATTTTTTACTGTGTTTTTAAACTTAAATTGAATAGCATAGTCTAGATACAGATTTGCTGAATCCAGAGCTGCAGCTGCATGGTCTTTAACCCTTTTTGAGATATTCCAGCCTCAAATTTTCCCTTAGTAGCACTTGTTTGATCACCTAGTAGTACTACTCTTAGACCTTCCACCCTTTACCCTCTTAGCTCTTTCTGGCCTCTTTCCCTCAGTTTCTGACAAATATGAATGGACAATTTCCTACGTTTTTCTCCTGCCAGTCTGGTTGATATGGGCATCCTGAGACATAATTTGTGAGAAATGCAATTACATTAAGAACCTAGAGTTGCTGCTCTCTCCTCCACAAGCCAGTATACCTGCACTGAGAAGGCTGTCAATACAAATACCACACCTCAACCACCACCCACACCTACATAACACACCCTCACACATGCGGAGGTCCTCAACAAAAACATACCCAAACAAGAGAGACCTCAGAGGCAAAAAACACACATGGATTCCACTGCCCACCACACACAGTCCACGTACCTGTGTCTCACAGCCACTACGGCCTAAACATAAACCCATCATATTAGTCATAGGAGACTCCGTTGTGAGAGACAGATGTGCTCCTCACCAGGCTGGATAAGGAGAAAGTCACGGTTAGTTGTCAGGTGCCAGAATCCGCCATATCGCCCATCCACTCAAGTCTCTCAACAGGTACTGTTATTACTCTATCATAGTCCATGTTGGCGTGAATGACTTGAGATGTACCTCCCTGAACTATATGAAGAGAGACATGATCGAGCTTGCTGAATTGTGTGTCCCAGGCAGGTATATTCCTAGCCTTAAGCAGCATTCCACCATCACCCAGAATGATGCCTCAATACAAACAAAAAATGATTGACTTTAACAACTGGCTTAGTTTCAGGTGTCATTCCAAGGGGATCCAGTACCTGGAAGGCGGGATGACATGACTGACAAACCATGATGCTTTGCTAAAGATGGCCTGCATCTGTCTCCCTTGGGCTTCAGGCTCTTACCTCCCCCATAGTGACTTTTCAGGCAATGACATGAGGTCAAAACTACCAACATGAAAATTTCATCAAAACGTAAATTAAAGGTCATGCTGCTAAATGCTAGGAGTCTAAACATGAAACTGCACTCATTGCAAGCATTCATAACACTGGACAATGCTGACTTTTGTGCAGTCACAGAAACCTGGTTCAAAGCTGTGGGGAGCACACCAGCCATACCAGGTTACTCATCCCATCATACATTCAGACCCCAAACCGTGAGCAGCAAAGCAAAAGGAGGTGGATTTGCAATATATATAAAAGACACACACACACACAGACACACACACACCTCTATACTGATCACACAGTATGATGCACAGGAGACACTCCAGGTGCAGTTAACAATTGACAATACCCTTATTCAAATCATAGCTAGCTATAGGTCTCCAACTTTGATGCAAGATGCCCATCCCACCTATCTGGACCTCTTCGAATCAATCAAGATTCAACCATTTTACCTGATCTTGGGCAACTAACTATCCAACCATAGAACTGGAAAAAACAGTCATGCCAAAACACAAATGCCCAGAGATTCCTTGATTCCGTCAATGCAAATGCCTTGGACCAGTTGGTTGACACCCCCACAAGAGGTGAAAATATCTTGGATTTGGTATTAACCAATGTTAATAACCACTGCAGCATCGCTACAGTGTCATCATCCCTGGTAAGACCAGACCATAAAGCAGTCACTTTCAAAGTCACCATCTCCCCTGACCGCCCCCCCAGCTAGGGTCAAACAAAAAACTTCTCCAAAGCGGATTACAACCTCCTGAGGCACGGTATAAACAGCTACATAGCCCCTTCCCCCTCCGCAGGAACTGGCACATATGTCCAAAACTACACCAAAGTACTATACGAGCATTTATACAGCTGCATGGAATCAGAAATACCCGACAGGACAAAATCATCCTCCTCAAGAAAGAATAACCCTGTCTGGTGGACACCTGCAATTAAAATCTCTATAATAAAAGGAAAAAATTGCTGTCCAGGACCAAGAAAAAGAAGGTGCTTAATTGGAAGCAATTTCTCCTTAGCCTGAACAAGCAAATAAGAGCACTAGTGAAATCCTCCAAAGCAAACTTTGAGCCCAAACTGGCCACACGTACTAAAGACAATCATAAGGCCTTCTTCACATATATCTGTAATCTCAAAGGAAGCACCCAGACCTGCTCAGAAGGACACCACATACACAATGCCATAGTTAAAGCCAACCTGCTGGCAGACAAGTTCAGTGAAAACTTCACCCCTTCTGTCTCCCCTATCAGTAAATCAGAACATCCCCAGTGCCTGTCCCCCTCCCCTTATCTCTAGGTAGCAAGTCATTACTGCCCTCTCAAAGCCAAAATATACAGCCTTCATGGGACCTGATAACATCCCACGCTGCATCCTACATGAACCCTACACAACTTAAGCCTGAGTACCGGCTTTGTCCCAGCCTAGTCGAGGAGAGCCATTGTCATCCCTTTGCACAAAGGTGGAGTGTCCACTGATCCAGGAACTTACAGACCCATCAGCCTAACTAGCCTGATCTGCAAGACAGGCCATAGAGCAGATTATCATGGACCTCATTAACAAGGGCATTGGCAACCTCCAAACACTGGATCAAACACAGTTTGGTTTCGTCAAGGGGAGGTCATGCCTGCTAAATCTGGTCAACTTCTTTGAGACAGACGCCATGGACGGGGGGGGGGGGGGGACTGTCCACACAGCCTACCTTGACCTGGCCAAAGCCTTTGATACTATTCTCCACTCAGGCATAATAGATAAACTCTCTCAACTAGGCATCAATCCATGTGTTACCAGATGGGTAGCAAACTAGCTCACTGATAGAACCTACCTAGTCAAAGAAGGGGAAGCCACCTCAAGCAGTAAACCCACAAGTGGCGTACCCCACAGGGACCAGTCTTGGGGCCTCTGTTTAGGATATACTTTTCTGAGGTGCAGGCCAAAACCAGTGGGTTATGGCTGACCAAGTCTGCAGATGACATTAAACTGGGTGGTGTCATCAATACCCCTAGTGAAGTGGACATCCTCCAAAAGGGTCTCACCCAAACAAATGACTGGTGCTAGAAACATGGCCTCAAACTGAATGCCAAAAAATGCATCATCAGCAAACTGACTTTTGACCACCATATTGCCTCCATGGTACGGAAAGATTTCTACATGGCCCACCTCATTAGTAAGGGCATCTCATCCAGGGACAAGGTGGTTATAACATCCCTGCATTCTTTCCCTTACAAGACCCATTATTGAGTACAATGCCCCTTCCGCATTGTACCTCACAAAGCACATGCAACAGATGGGAACACCACAGAGGTTCCTCACCAGGAGGATCCAAGGCCTCAAACACCTACCCTACACAGATAAGCTTAAGGCCCTGTCCCTCTACTCAGTCTTCTACAGACTCCTCAGAGGTGACCTCTGACTGACATACAAAGCAATCTCAAACCCCACCTTGATAGGACTGCTACATATCCGCAAGTCAAGCTCTACTCATGTAACCCATACATGGGACATCAACCTGGTCTGTGACATCAATAGGACTTGTTGGCGGGACAGATATGTCCCAGAGACTCCCCTCTCCACGTCAAGCAGAGTACCTCATTAACCCTTTTTAAGCGTAACATGGATAACTGGATGGAAAACAGAAAATACACCCCTGGGATTCCACCTATGTCCCTGCTGGACAGTGGCACAGGGTGCTGACTTGTTGGAACATAGGCTAAATTCTTGGTTAGGCTTATAACAGGCTCAGGACCAACAGCCTAGTAACTTCCTATGATCCTATAAATGACCAAAGTACTCTGTATTGCGACACCTACCCTACTGCCTAGCTATCTAACTAAATTTGTAT